>NW_024385515.1:0-40685 GCF_016835505.1 Polypterus senegalus
GGAACATGCATCTGCACTTTATGGAATTTGCATCAGTACTTTATAAAACATTATCTGTGCAATAACTGTCATTTGTGCTTGCTGCTCATTCAACTCATACTGCTCTATAACTTCTTTTAAAATTTACACATTTTACTTTATATTGCTAGTCTATTTTTAACTTGTAATTTTTTTTAATTATTTTTAGCTTTATTGCAACTAGGCTGAGTGACTTGTTTTTCTCGTTATACACATTTCATTGTATGTTGACCCTGTGTTAACCTATATATGACAAATAAATAAACCTGAACCTGAGTTGTAATGTTAGTGTGCAGCCCTGTTGGGGTCCTCAGGCTCAGTTAGGGTAAGTTTCTGGATGTGGGCTCTCCTGTCACAGACATGTTTCATCTGACCTGGAAGTATGTCCAGTGTGCAATGAAGTAGCACTGAAAGTACTCCAGGGTCTGGTATAATGGCTACATTCCATTTGAAGTTTGAGTTTCTAGCCAGAAAATTCAACTGGAATGCTGTCTTAAGCTGAACTTGAAAACTCCAAGCTGGTCTGTCAAGAGCAAGTTTTTTGACTTCAGATCATGACATCAATGCAAAATGGCCACATACACCATGAACTTTAGTAAAAGCTGCAGTTTTATGCTGTTTATTAGCATCTCTGCCTACTCTATCTGTGGACATGCTGCTACAATGTTTGGATACACAAAGTACCATGCAATGCATTTTTATCAACTGAAATTTATTCAGATAGAGCAAGAACAACACAGGTTTTCCAAATGTATTACTGTAATGCAATCAAGTCAGGTGTGATGTCATTCCCTGCTCTGACATCCAACTTTCAAGGTACTTGAAACTCAGCAAAAGGAAACTACTCCTGAATTGGAGTTGGGTGGAAGAGGATGAAGCTTACCTGGGAGGAATGGAAAAAAAGAGAAGTGTAGTGTTTGTGCAACTGTGAAAGAATTTGTTTTAAAGGTATTGTGTTATAATAAACCTTTCATTGAACTAGGACTTGTGTCTGTGAAAGTTGCATCTGAAGTTTGGGGCACTGTGGCACCCAGGACAGGTCACACCACAGAGGAGGTCTATTGGTCCTAGGTGAGCTCTGAACTATAGAGAAAACCCAGATGGTAATTGAGGATGCCATCATGAATGTCATTTGGTGCTGTGTCCTTTTTCGAGATGAGTCCAGCTGCAGACCTCCACAGCTCCATGATTCAGTAGCTCCACTGGACAGCCAATTGAATTGCAGGATTTTGTCCTTTGGTTTACTTGAGAGGAGTTAGATAATACTCCCCCAGCAATAATCTTAACCATTGTGTAACCAGGTGTTATCACAGATATGTAATATAAAGCGACAACTCCTTCAATGGAGTCGAGCTCTGGAGTTCCGCAGCTAGAGTCTATTGTCTTTTCCAGGCTATTTGCATGACTTGACATCTGTTACCTTCTTACAAGAGAAAGTAAGCAGGTCAATGCTGCTTAGTGATTTGTAAAGCAGGTTGACCAACAGGGCCTCATCTTGCTGGTGCAGTGAGGAAGTAGGACAAACCATGTTTAATTGTCATTGTCCTCTGTTTGAAGACCTCCTGCTAAAACTATTATTTACAGTGATATGCGATTATGAATGTGTTGGTTGAGATGAAGGTTTTCAAAAAGAAGGTTCAAAAGGAAGGGTCAGCACTCTTATTGATAAGGCTAGCTAGACAATAAATTGTTGATGTACAGTTTAATGCACAAAAATGTATTTGTCATGGAGGAGGCTAATGCTACAGTTCTTTACCGGTAGCTCAATAAAAATCTTGGCCTATGTTAGACCACCACTCTGCCATGCCATTTCAGCTTTACTATGCCATTGTGCCAAAACATGTAGCTTTTTTGTTTCTGGAATAAGAGTGTGATGGAAATCAGTACCCTTTCTGCTATGTGTCACTAGCCATTCCTAATAAGATGTGTGGAACAATAGGAACAGTGAATTGTTTCTAGATACTTAACATGACTAGTCCAATGAAATAGCTGGGGATATAGGAGTGTGATACATAAACACTTGCTTTTGCTTAATTACTAAAATTTGTTGTTCTTTAGATAATGCAGTTGCTTCAGACAGGAGGCATGCAACTGCATCATACAGGTCTAGAATGAATTGAACTTCTGTTTGTGAGTGATTTGTGATCTAACCCTGCTGGTCAGAGAAGATAGTAAAGCCCCTGTTAAACAAGTATACATTTCCATAGTCATTTATTTCTAGGTAAATGCCTCTCTCTCTCCCTCTCTACTCTGCTATATAGTACTTTCAGAGTGCCAATAAAGCATATGTAATAGCCATCATTTACCTGATGAAGGACTCCCCCAGAGGTACAGCAGAGGCATCACACGTTAGTGTTGTGAGATCCATAAGACTGAAGTGGAAGGAGATGTGAACTGCAGCTCAAGTGTCTCCAGTGTCTAATGACAGTCTTGTGTCTAGTATCAGGGAACAAAGATTTTAGGGGATGGTGCAGAGGTACTGTTGTTGAAGTAAACTGTGGAATGACGTGAAGGTATTATGTAGTATTCATAAATAGACACCAGGTATGGGGATTTTATAGGCTCTTAAAGAGCTACTTGAAAGAAAGATTATAGAGACAATGATATGACCTATAAGCCAGTACCCCACAGATTCAATGTTTTTACCCTAAAGAGACACTTACCTTTGTTAAGGAAGACTTGAGGAGTTCAGAGATGTCTAAACACGTAAGTAAAATGCTGATCATCCTGAACAAGAGCAACACTAAGCGATATTGGTATGATCAAAATAAAACCCAATAATCACACCAATAAGAGTGATATAAACATCTGGAAAGAACTAGGTGATTAGTTGAGAGCAAAAGGCATTCTTTTAAATCAGAAGACTCACAAGTGCATCACAAAAGCTGAGAGATCTCTGTTCACTAGGTAAAGAGGAACCTGTAAAAAATATTCATGACTTAATTATATTCTACTCTACCCTGTAAACCCATGAAAATGTGTGGTAAACTTTTCAGTAGCTGATAAAGGGAATAATCATTTAAACAGTGGCAAAGGTGCTGTTGACAAAGAACTATAACTATATTTAAAATCCATGGTGAGTTCTCCAGGGGTTCAACAATAATGTCCTCACTTAAAAGGCAGCAAATTTCAGTATCAGCCTGGACTTGTATTGATATTATCACTACAGATAAGGTGATGGGGAAATGAAGGGTTCACATTACCGATGTGCAAATCCAGTAATGCAGCCAAGACCTATAAAGACCATTGGAAAGTTCATATTTCTGGTGTGAATGATATAACTTCAGTAATGTCAGCACTACTAGAAACACGCATTCTGTATAGCAGATCGAGGTCTGTCAGCATTGTGAAATAATTCTGCCATTCAGTCTCCCAAGTGGTGCCTTTTCCTTATCATCGTTATACTTTCCAATCACTATATCAACAATTACAACTCAAATTAACATTACCTTCAAGCCCAAGGGACCAGTGACTCTCCTGTAAATTCTAAGAATTATGCTCAGAAAGATTCATTATGTCAGACTTGGTTATCTTCGATGCCAAATGCTACAGACGAAATACTACAAACACATGTTTGATTTCAATCATTTTATGCAACCACCCCAATAATAACTTCAGTTTCCCCGTTCAATTAAAGACAATGTTCATTTATATCTAGGATAAAAGCAGTGTCATTGTTAGGGGGTGCTTCAGGGGTTTAATCCCCTAACCTCTGGAGTCCAGCCTCCAATCTTCAAGAGCCACCCCTGTGCTCTTCAGTATTTTTTCTGAATAAGACTGCATGCAAAAATTGAGATGTGTCAAGCTGCAGACCTCTGCAGATCTGTAATTCAGTAGCTCTGCTGTAAAGACAATTGGATTGTAGGTTTTTATCACTTGGTTATTTTTAGTTGAGTCCAATAACCCTCCCCCAACTCTAATCTTAACCAAGTATTATCACTGACATATAATATAAAGCATCCACCTCCTCAATGGAGTGGAGCCTTGGAAGTCCACAGCTAGAGTCTACTGGGGAAAGTCAAAGGGGAGTCTAAGAATCTAATAGCTGCACATCCTAACAACAACCCTGTTCTGTAGCATTCAATGAAAACCTATATTTTTTTTAACCTAGTGCCAAATCTCAGGCATGGCTACAGCTGATTTAAACCTCTCTCTTAAGTGTCCATGCATCTTCACAAATCATTAGAACATTAGAACAATCTAGACGAGAACAGGCCATTCAGCCCAACAAAGCTCGCCAGTCCTATCCACTTGTTTCCTCCAAGAAAACATCAAGTCGAGTTTTGAAAGTCCCTAATGTCTTACTGTCTACCACACTACTTGGTAGCTTATTCCAAGTGTCTATCGTTCTTTGTGTAAAGAAAAACTTCCTAATGTTTGTGCGAAATTTACCCTTAACAAGTTTCCAACTGTGTCCCCGTGTTCTTGATTAACTCATTTTAAAATACAAGTCTCGATCCACTGTACTAATTCCCTTCATAATTTTAAACACTTCAATCATGTCACCTCAATCTTTTTTTGCTTAAACTGTAAAGGCTCAGCTCTTTTAATCTTTTCTCATAATTCAACCCCTATAGACCTGGAATCAGCCTAGTCGCTCTTCTCTGGACCTTTTCTAGTGCTGCTATGTCCTTTTTGTAGCCTGGAGACCAAAACTGCACACAGTACTCAAGATGAGGCCTCACCAGTGCATTATAAAGTGTCAGGGATGCCAGGGGCCATGACCCGGCCGGGACGCCAGGAGGGACCGGAAGAGGGTCAGAGCCCTGCCTGGACCACGTGGGGTTTGCCTTCCGGGTTGCTTTGGGGCCACGGGTCGAGGGCATGGAAGCCCTTCCCTGTAGGGGCCCGTGGTCACCGCCAGGAGGCACCCCAATGCCTTGGGGACTTGTTTCCCCAGCACTCCCGCCACACCAGGAAGTGCTGGGGGGAAGATTTATGACGGCGCCCGGAGAGCAGCCGGGAGGACAGCCGGCACTTCCGCCACACTTGGGCGTGGCCAGAAGATTGCCGGGAACACCTGGGGCTCATCCGGGTTCTCCATAAAAGGGGCCGTCTCCATTCATTCGGGGCTAGAGTCGGGTGGAAGTAGGACGAAGCAAGAGGAGTGTGGAGGCGGCCCGAAGAAAGGCATTGTGGCCAGGACTTTGAGTGTTTGGGGTATTGTGCACTGAACTGGGTCTTTGTGACCATTATTTGGGGGTCTTTGTGACCTAAGTATTGTAAATAATTTGTATAATAAACGTGTGGTGGTGTTTTAAAACAAGATGTCCGCCTGTCTGTGCCCGGGTGGCGTTCACATCTGGCGTAGTCGGCAGGATGCTCCGCCTGTTCCAAGGCGGGGACCTGTTATCAAGAAATTTGTTGTGGACGACCCGGCGCAGCAGGGGACCCCACCCACGTACCGCGGGGGCTGCGTGCACACAGCCCCGCGGGGTAAAGGAACCCCACGGACCGCCAGGGGTCCGCAGGAGGGCCGTTATTCCCTGATGCGGGCGGGCGGCGTGCATTGGAGGAGTGCAGCGGGCTCCCACGATCGCGCCATTGCTGGAGGCGCCCGGGACGGCATGGCGCCCAGAGAGGCCACGCCGAGGACGTTTCCTCGGTTAGACGGGACCTGGGAGGTGAGTTCCCTGCCTATCGGCAGCCGGCCCTTGGGGGCCGGGCGTGTGTTTTGTTTTCCAGGCAGGGACCTCCCGGATCCGCGCCAGTGGCGGGCGCATGCTGGTTTGCGGGGCCCGGTAGACGGCGGCAGCAGCGAGGGCTGCGGAGGAAGAGACGCTGCAGCTCGAAAGGTGCTGGCAACAACAAGGCTGCCGGCAAGCACGTCGCCGCCGCAGAAGGGGAGCCAAGATGGCCGCGGACCAGAAGTCCCTCCCCCTGACAGGCACGCGATTGGACGGTGTGTCTTGTGTGCCCGCCGATGACTGCAGAGAGGCGGACCAAGGAATGTCCATCACGGGCAGGGGGAGACCCGATTGGGCCGGAGGAGAAGGCCCACAGGAAGTGGCCGCGCCGGAGGCTGACAGACAGGTAGGCTCCGCGTCGGTTAACTTCCTGTCTTTGCCGGCTGCTCTGGCGGAGCTGGGGGTGTCTCTTCAGCCCACCGAGCAGCGTGTGTTACAGATGCTATGTGCCCTCCGGGCTGAGGTGCTGGAACTGGAGAGGAAGGCGCTCGCGGCGCTGAGAACGTTTCAATCAACAACGGGACGGCGCGACGCTGGAATCTCCAGCCGGAGAGGTACAGCGGAGACGGTGAGTACAGCCGACTCCGTAAAGCATACGGGAGGGTCTGCTGAAAAAGGCTGTGATGATAACGATCAGTTCCGAGTAAGCAGCCCTCCGACAGGAGGTGTGGCGCCGCGGGCTGTATGCGCGGCGAGGGGGGAGTCCGAGAGGACGCTGAATGGACACGGGCTGCTAAGTGCCCGGGTCCTAGCGCCCGCCTCGAGTCGGCTGCGGTCTTGCGCCGCACTATAGGGACGCAGACGGGACAGAGGCGCCTTTTATTCCATAAGGAGTCTCAAACCGTCATGGCGTCCCAGAGTGAACGGAGGAATAAGAGGCTGGGTGCCGATTCCTCCGATATGTTGCGGACGCAGACGGGAAAGGGGCTCGTGTTGGTTAATACGGAGTCGCATATCGTCAAGGCGCCCGAAGTGAGGGAGGATTAAGCGGCTGGGTGCCGCCTCCTCCAATACAGTGAGACGCGTTGCTGGGTGCACGCGTACGGCTGGCCGCCCTCTGAGGGAGCAGAGGGAATCCCTGAGGCCGGCGGTGAGAGAGCAGGCGGTGCCGACAGTTCCACTATCGAGAGGGACACGGAAGCGCGGAGAGGGTGCCGATCAGGCAAGTGCCGGGGTGCCGGTTGGAGGGGGGAACGCTGCCCGTGCGTGGCACGAGCTGGGTGCTTTGGCAGCGGTTCTGCCCCTGTATTCTCTTTTGTAGGGACGGACCCCGGGCGAGTTGAAGGAACCTTCGGCGGAACAGCCCTCTGATGTCGGGCGGTCTGCAGAATGATCTCTCTGCCGGTGCGCAGGTGCGCTCACAGCTGGAGGAGCCAACGGGGGAACCAGTGGCTCGGAACAAAGGCGTGGAGGCCCCGGAGGGGTGCCTACCGAGGAGGCCCCGGGTGCCGGTAAAAGGGGGGAGCACAACCTGTGCGAGGCGCAGGGATGCACCATGGGTTGGTGCTCGATTGTGTCTCCGCCCTGTCCCTGCTAGGAGTCGCGGGGCGGACCCCGGCTATCCTCGAGTGGGACCCGTTTCGGGGCTCTGCTGCCCTCGCGGGACGGGTCGCTCTTACCCACGAGTGGTCTTCGCTGGCTGTGGGGCACTGTCAGGGATGCCAGGGGCCATGACCCGGCCGGGACGCCAGGAGGGACCGGAAGAGGTCAGAGCCCTGCCTGGACCACGTGGGGTTTGCCTTCCGGGTTGCTTTGGGGGCCACGGGTCGAGGGCATGGAAGCCCTTCCCTGTAGGGGCCCGTGGTCACCGCCAGGAGGCCCCAATGCCTTGGGGACTTGTTTCCCCAGCACTCCCGCCACACCAGGAAGTGCTGGGGGGAAGATTTATGACGGCGCCCGGAGAGCAGCCGGGAGGACAGCTGGCACTTCCGCCACACTTGGGCGTGGCCAGAAGATTGCCGGGAACACCTGGGGCTCATCCGGGTCCTCCATAAAAGGGGCCGTCTCCATTCATTCGGGGCTAGAGTCGGGTGGAAGAAGGACGAGGCAAGAGGAGTTGTGGAGGCGGCCCGAAGACAAGGCATTGTGGCCAGGACTGTGACTGTTTTGGGGTTTGTGCACGTGACTGGGTCTTTGTGACCATTATTTGGGGGTCTGAGTGACCAATTAATTGTAAATAATTTGTATAATAAACGTGTGGTGGTTTGATAACAACATGTCCGCCTGTCTGTGCCCGGGTGCCGTTCACAAAAGGTTGAGCATAACCTCCTTGGACTTGTACTCCACAGATCGTGCTATATAACCTAACATTCTGTTAGCCTTCTTAATGGCTTCTGAACACTGTTGGGAAGTTGATAGCTTGGAGTCCACTATGACTCCTAAATCCTTCTCATAAGGTGTACTCGATTTTCCGACCGCCCATTGTGTATTCAAACCTAATATTTTTACTTCCTATGTGTAATACTTTACATTTACTGACATTAAATTTCATCTGCCACAAATCTGCCCAAGCCTGTATGCTATCCAAGTCCTTCTGTAACGATATAACGGATTCCAAATTATCTGCTAATCTACCTATCTTGGTATCATCAACCCAATACTTTCTGGTGAACAGCGTCTTAAAACGTTCTTGAAGCACTGCCTTGTCAGTTCTAACACGTGAAAGTGATGAGCTTTCAATCCAACGCTCATTTTGCCCAAAACTAAGATGCCACATATGCTCGTCAACATAGACATAGAATTACTAGACGCCGCATGACCAGCAGCATTGTACGTCAACGTCACCGCCATATTGTGAGTGGCAATGCTGTGGAGTGAAGTAATGGATAAAGTTGCCTCACGCATGTGCCGCTTGGGCTTGTACAAACCGTTGTACGCTCCAAAGCAGATCCTGGGGGATTACATTTCATAGGTAAGGCTGAACAATTGTTTTCGTTATATTTGGCCATTAGAAAATCCAGTTTTATAATCTTAACTTTAGCTACGCCAGGCTAAGATAGCAAAGCTATGCATTTATGTGCTCAAGTGAGCCTCCAAACAACGTTTTGGCTAAATGTATATAGTCACTAACTATGTACAGTAGATTGTTGTTAGCTGTTAACATTTCTCAAACTTTGAAGGTTTCCCAAAGAAATCCACCTTAGGAAGCAGTGGGAGGTAGCCCTTAGACGGGATTTTGAGAAAGCTGTCCTGTGATGTGTGCCGTGCTAGTCTGGTAACAGATGCTCTACTGGCATCATATGATCAAAGCTACCATTTGCTCACATTAAAAAAAAAAGGACGTTTGATGATTCCTTCTGAGGGTATAGTCAAGGTGGTCAAAGTAGCTGAGCGTATTATCCGACAGTCGACATTAGGGCAAACTGTCAGTGTATCTTTGATCAATCAGTTTGTTCGGGCTGAGATTGGTTCAGATGATGTGTTTTTTTTTAAGGAGCACATTGAGGAAACACAGTTTGAAATTGACAACCATCATTTTCTGCTCATGCCTTTAGTTGTGTCTGTCTTCTACAAACTAAGGCTGCACCATATTGCCAGACTGAATACTCTCAAATTACAGAATGGCAACATACGGAGAAAGCTATGTAAGACATAGCTTTCAAGGATATTTCAAGGATTTTAGATCCTATCCTGTATATATTTAAGTAACCACATTGTGTGTGTGTGAGAAAGAGAAAGAGATTGAGAGAGGAATGAGTGAAATGTTTTCAGAAATTATTAAGCCAATTTGTATACAATAAAATTGTTTATTTTTGTCATTTAGTGTATCATTTCACTGTTAAAAGAAAGACCAGACTGCCAGTTGCAGTCTTACTATTTTGACTTTCAGACATTGGTCAAGTTTTCGTCTCAATAATTCATAATAATAATAATAATAATAATAATACATTTTATTTAATAGGCAACTTTCTTAGCACTCAAGGTCACCTTACAATAAAATTAAACAACATTAGTAAAATTAAAACAAGAGAATGATAAATGAAAAAGCAATAATTAGCAAACAAACAAAGATAACTAGCAGTAACTGCAAAATTCACAATTGGTATGCCAGTTTGAAAAAATCTGAGGACAGTTTTAAAATGTGCTATTAAATTGGGCTGACATGTATAAGAGGGAAGAGAATTCCCGAGTTGAGAAGCACTACCAGAGAATGCTCGAGCTCCCATAGAACAGAGTTTGATGTGTGGTACAGAAATTAGAGTGGCAGAGGAGGATCTGAGAGAGCGAGAGGGAGTGTCAGTATGTAGGAGATCAGTGAGGTTGTGGAGAGCTTTAAATGTTAAATGCAGTATTTTGTATTGTATTTTGTAGTTAACAGGGAGCCAGTGAAGTTGAGAGAGAATAGGTGTAATATGTTCAGTGCATTTAGAACAGGTTATTACCCTGGCAGAAAAATTTTGAAGAAGTTGTAAGCGATGGTTAAGTTTTTGTGGGATGCCAGATAGAATAGCATTACAGTAATCTATACATGAGGTGACTAGGGCATTAACCAATACTTCAGTACTGTGTTGCGTAAGAACAGGACGAAGTCTAGAAATGTTTCGGAGATGGAAGAAGGCAGTCAGAGAAATGTTACTCATATGGGAGAAATTATTTAATTGTCATTATTAGTGTATACATGGATATAAATAATTGCATTTAAATGATTCGTCAAAATCTGTTGTATGTAAACGATACTGTTTTAAACGTTATTGTTTTTTCACCAGAAAACCTGGTTTCCACGTCTACCTTTTGCCGCTCGCAATATGTCGGATGCGTGTCGACTGGGCAACACAGTGAATGCGGCTGTCGCTACCTGATCTGCATGCCTGCCCAATTTGCGCGCGGCAGGCGTATTGAAAGTGTAGCATGCTGTAAAGTGTTCACGCATGAGTTAAACAGATTGGGCTTCACTGTAAAGTGTGCAATGATGTAGCCTTTCAGTATGCACACACACGTGGATCGGGCCGGCAACAGGAACCAGGTAGTGACACACACTGCATGCACTTAATGAAAAAAGCAAATACATCCACTTTACAGCACAGCTCAATCTGAACTGTGCATGCCGATTCACAACTTGACATTGCAGTATATTAATTTTAGTTCCACATTAGTTTACCATAATGAAAATATTCATCTTGCAAAATAAATGAAGCAGCTTTCCTGGTGTAATGTTGACGTCCAAGGTTCGATCGCCGTAAGGGGAAGCATAGCTGTGCTCACCTGATGAACCCCAATTAGGGCGAAACACATGTTGTGTACTCCTTGTATTATTTGACAGGTATTGTGTGTGTATATAAGTATGTAGTGTTTTCATTTTTCCACTCACGTAATAAATTATATAAAGTTCCCTTTCCGTTTTGATCTATTGTTGCGATTTCCTTCTATGGACAAATTGTGTTTGTTTAAAAATATCTTTAGATATCAATTATTATTAATAAAACTGCCATTTGTCTTAAGGCATCAGGTTTACAAAACCTAATATTGCCAGCCAGTTTTATAGAAATAAATGGTCCTTTTTCAACAAAAAAGAATTAACACTGTGTTGCATTGCTTTGTGCTGACTGCCCCCCTTAGTGTTAACTGTGACAGTCCACTTTTTCAGATTCTTTTATTCGTTCTCAGTTGTGCAATCAGGTCAGATGCTGAAGGAATCAAGAGTATAAAGCCACCGGTTCAAATCCTCATTTATTCCAACGGCTATTAATTTTACAAAGAAGTTTAATTTTACATCCACAAACTTAAGTGAGTTAGCTGTTATCATTTAACTTTTTTTACAGCAAGTGTTTGCTGCTGTAGTTCATATTTGTAATAGGTTTGTTCTTAGTGATGTGTTTTTAATGTTGTTTCAAGGTGTCTCTGTAAACCCCCCCTGAGAAACCAAACTTACCTATTAAGACAATAAAACTGAACTGAATTTAACAGCTGTAAAATAAAATATTCTGCAGTAACTGAGGATTATTTAAACAGCATGAAATAGTTCATTTTATGGTGAATACCATGTGGATAGAGTGCAGTGATATTCTTTCTTACAAGTTTAATCAACATAACACACCAATGTCATTTGTGTGCTGATTCATTTCATGTGAATGGTTTTATTCACCCATATTGATACAGAGCCAGTTCATTTTATAACTTTAAAAAGGAAATACAATACACTTTTTCATATATTTTTTATTAAATAAATGGTATTTTTAAAAATAACAAAAGTGAAAGATCTGTAAACAATGTCCAAAAAAATTTACACACACAGATGTATACTGTATATAGATATAAATATATGAGTAGAAAATTTAGTAATCATAAAGAGGTATAAATAGTGAATGCATTTAACTAGAACACAAATACAATGAAAATGGCCAACAATGGGGAGATGTTAAAAACTACTAGAGAAAGGGAACATAAATATACGTACAGATTTTACGTTGGTATTAAAAAGTGTTAGCCAAGGTATTGAACACAGTAAAGGTGAATAATTAAATTTGTCAAAAAAGGAAAAATGCTACTTTAACTTTATAAACCAGATACTATTTAGAGTAAAAGAGTTATTATCCTGCAATATTTCATAAAAAAATGTGTTCTATTTAAACTTACTTTTTCCTAATCTGTCCCTGTAAGAGCCAATCTTAGAAAGTTAAAGTTTTCAGTTAAACTCATATTAATGTTTGCTTAATTTAAATAGAATATAAATTTCTTTCATAGTCATAACTTATGGTATAGTCGTTTCCCCCTGTAAGAGATAGAACCTTCCTACTATAACTGAGTAACAGTGTCATAATAAGCTTAGTGTAGAAATAACAGGTCCCAGTAAAGAGGGATTTGAAAGACCCATTTTCTACTCAGAGATTAAATAAGCATACAGTTTTCTGACCGTTTTGAAATGGTTCAGAAATGTTAAGTAAATAGTAACGATTTGAGATTTAACAAGATTTAAGCTTTGAAATGAACTTTTCTTAACAATAATTTTTCCTTTGTTGTTATTTTAATTTTCTCTTTTGTTTGAACTGTTTTACTTTGAAACTTAACTAAACTTTTTAAAACAAAGACATTTTGTCTGTGGAATCATTTCTGCACGTCAGGCTTTTTATTGAATCCCATTTTTTTAAGTTGAAGTTGCTGAACTTTGGTAATTTTGGGAAAACGCAGCTACAGTCCCTTAACATTTGTTTACTAATAATATTTTATATTGCCTTTGCTTACAAGTGTAGCTTAAATTGCTCTACAAAAATACAGGCAGTCCCCGGGTTACGTACAAGATAGGGACTGTAGGTTTGTACTTAAGTTGAATTTGTATGTAAGTCGGAACAGGTACATAAATTTAATAAATGCTATTGTTGACCGACTGTGCTCTGCCAATGAATGATGGAGTTTCACCTCTCAACTTTTTATCATTTCTACTTTATTTTCAATGGTGATGGTTTTTCTCTTCTGTACTGTATCACCAGCACTTGCATCAGATTTGTGTTTCAGAGACATTCTTGAAGGGTGAAGACAAAAGATTAAGATGAGCTCTTCTTATTGTATTGTACTGTATTGACCCCCTTCTTTTTGACAACCACTGCACGCCCAACCTACCTGGAAAGGGGTCTCTTTGAACTGCCTTTCCTGAGGTTTCTTCCATTTTTTCCCTATTAAGGGTTTTTTTGAGAGTCTTCTTAGAGAGTCAAGGCTGGGGGGATGTCAAGAGGCAGGGCCTATTAAAGCCCATTGCGGCACTCCTTGTGTGATTTTGGGCTATACAAAAATAAATTGTATTGTATTGTATTCTGCACAGCACTGTACACGCTATCACAGCAGGAAGGCACCAGTCTTCAACACATCTGATGTATTGACAAGAGACAACTTCCTGCTATGTACTGAACATAACAGTACAAGTAGGCTTGCTATTGAGAATGAATGGGGGCATCGATGGGCGGTTCATCACCAGCCCACCTCACAGTCACCTCCACTACAGTATGCTGCCTGCAGCGTCCGCCCACTGAGAACAAACAGGGTGCAGCCAAAGGCAGGTACTGAATCACCCTTATTCAATAGGCAGCCATCCGATGCTGCAGCGAAATCGCCCCCCTCCAGCCTCCATCCAGCCACCGCTTGCAGCATTACCAGCTGCCCACCGAGAACGAACGGGGCAGCCGTGTGTGGTGGTCGGCCAGTGAAACCGCTTGCCACTGAAAGCCGCCGAGGGACACTACGCTGTGCGAGCAGTGAAATCGCCCCCCTCCAGCCATCGCTTGCAGCATTACCAGCCACCCAATGAGAATGAATGAGGCAGCCATGTGTGGTGGGCAGGTAGTAAAACCACTTGCCGCTGGGAGCCACCCAAGCACACTACATTGCGCAGGCAGCAAATCGCCCCCTCCAGCCTCTGTCCGGCCACCGCTTGCAGTGTTCCCAGGCAGAAGATGACGGAGCCGCAGTTTCTGAGGCAAATGAGTCGCAGCTGCGGTACGTTCGTAAGTCATAGGTCAGATGTTTGTAACCTGGGCACACCCGGTATACAGTTACAAAGAAAATTGAAGGTATTATAAAAGTAAATAAGAAGCAAATTGATGGGTCCTTGTCCTTTGTAAATTACTGCATGTCAATGTCAATTTATTTATATAGCACATTTAAAACAACATAGGAATGCTGTGGCCAAAGTGCTTTACAATAATAGAATAAAAGAAAACAAACAAATAACATAAATACAAATAAAATATATGAACATGAATAAAATAAATAATAAATAGAAGTAATGTTATATAATCAATGAAGAAACCATCAGTATTACTGAAGGCCACGGAATGCAAATGAATAGAAATGAGTTTTTAATCTCGTTTTGAACAGTTCAATTGTAGACAACTCCTTTATATGATGAGGTAAAGAGCTCCACAAGCGAGGAGCAACAGCTACAAAAGCCCTGTCCCCCTTGGTTTTACACTTGGTACGAGGGACAACAAGAGACAACTGACCAGAAGATCTAAGCACTCTAGATGGCTGGTATAAAACACACAATTCGGATAAATAGGCAGGAGCAAGCCCATGTAAAGATTTAAAAACTAGCAACAAGATTTTAAAATTAATTTGAAAACTGACAGGCAGCCAGTGTAAAGAAGTTAAAATAGGAGAAACAGAGACATACTTTCTTGCCCCAACTAGAAAGTGAGCAACAGCATTCTGGACCAACTGTAACCTGTGTATCAGGGATTTGCTAATCTTAGAATACAGCGAGTTGCAGTAATCAAGAGAAAAATAAAAGCATGAGTAGCTTTCTCAAGTTCCCTAGAAGATAAAAAAGGCTTGATCTTAACTAATAGACGAAGCTGAAAAAAGCAACTCTTGACAACAGAATTTACTTGTTTCTCAAAAGTTACTGTCAAAGATAAAACCTAGATTATGGACTTGAGGTTTGCAAAAGACAGAGAAAGAGCAGAGAAGTCCAAGACCAATTTGGGCTTTAGCTGATGGACCCACTATAAGCACCTCCATTTTATTTTGATTCAGATCAAGAAAATTATTAGCCATCCAGGATCTTAATTTAGAAAGACAGTTGTGGAGTTGATTTACTGCAGAGTTGCAGACAGGAATATAAACCTGTGAATCATCCACATAGCAGTGAAAAGAAATGTTAAATTTCCTAAAAATAGCTCCAATAGGATTAAGGTATATAGAGAATAAAATAGGACCCAAAATGGATCCCTGAGGAACACCATATATAAGAGGAGCAGTAGACGAAAAAGAGTCACTGAAAAGTGTCTACCAGTTAAATATGACCTGAACCACTGCATTGTCAAATGGCCAGGGACAAAGACAAAGACAAACTTGCAGCTTTCAAGGTTGCCGGAGATAATAAACCTCTGCGGGTCCCAAGCCAAAGCCTGCACAGCCCACTCTGTACATCCCAGAATACATAATTGTGGCCGTCTCAGTCCAATCACAATTCCATTTCAGGATGTCTTGTGAACTTTTCTTCTCTCCGGCATCACAGGCAGTTTGAGTTGAAATAACAGGCAGTGAAGATTCAGGGGGCACCATTGCAATAAACTGGAAAAAGACAACAGAGAAACACAGCAGACATTAGTGCCCAGTGCAGATCTTACAAACTGTACACAGTACAATTTCTAATCTATTACAACCAATGCAAGTAATTGAGAAAAGCCAAATTAGAAATTTTGAAATGATCGACATTTGTAGCCTGGCACTTCTCTATTGGCAAAGCATTCCAGATTTTGTTACATGAATACAGAAAGCTGCCGGTTTTTATGGTTGATCTTGGAATAAAAAGCAAAGCAACGTTTGAGAAACTAAATTTTGGGAGCAGACACTCCAAAATACAGGCAGGGTCTAAAATACTCAAAGACTTCTAATTATTTAATAGAACCTTGAAATCAATTTTATGTGAGACAGGCTGTCAGTGTAATGAGACTGAGACAGTTTTCAGAAGAAAAAAAAAACAACAAAATAGTCCAATACCTTGTGATCACTTGGCAAAGGCACAGCAGATCAGAGCAGAGGTTGAGATGGAGGATTCTAGAAGAGCGAGCAGGAGGACCAGCCACTACTTCAACAGGGCACACATCTCTACTTCCTTCTTCCTTAACTGCTGCCCCATAACATGGCCAGACTCTTCTACTTCACTGTAACTGTTAAAAACATAAACACAGTAGATATTCACTCACGGAGTTCAAACATTAATAAAGTGTACCCTTACTTCTTGTTCTGCCTCCTTCCTTGGTTCACCTGTAGATCAATTATTGCCAAAGTAAATCATCACAATAGATAAAGTTCTGCTTAGAGTAAAGTCCAACTAATAATAACAATTACTGTGTTTTTTTGTTGGATTTTGAAAGAACCCCAACTTGGGATTTGGTCTCGTCCATTGTGGGAGATGGACGTCTGAAGTGGAGCTCCGTTAGCAATTATCTTCTTATTATCATGAGATATCCTGTATTTATCCAACCTGAGGGTACTACTATAGTATATGCAAGCATATACAGTATAAACATGGCCAGCAAGAAAGGGGCTCAGAAAGAAATGAAAACTAAAGCTACATCCAAGCTCAGACCAACAAGTCCAAGTTCAAACTCAAGGTATGGCCTTTCAGAGACTGACCTGGATCAGATGGGCGAAAGTCCAGACTCCTCGGGATCACAGTCCACTACATTGTCTCCGCCTGAGAGCAAAATAGGGAGCAAATGTATGAGTGTGAGTGACACAGGTCATGATAGCTCGCTGATTGGAGAAGATCATCTGAAACTGGAGAAGGCCTTGCAGTCCACGCTTTCAACTACTCCATGCAAGCCAGGAACACCGGCTGTAATAGAGCCCACCACCACACCTACGGTGCACGAAAGCAGAAATGATCTGTCTGAACTGAAGGTGATGATCACTGAGCTCAAGCAAGAGATAAAGAAAGATATAAGGAAAAGCGAGAAGGCAAATGAGAAGCTGCAACAGGAGCTGCAGCAGGATAATAAAGACTTGGAGAAACGCATATATATTCACTTTGAGGCAGTCATTAGAGATATGCTGGGTAAAACTGAAGAGCAAATGTCAAGGATGACATTCATGACTCGGATTGAAACAGCTGAAAATCTAGCTTCCACTCTTGAAGGAAAAACAACAGCTGCCAACTCCGAATGCAAAAAACTCGGAGACAGACTTGCTGCTCTGAAGGATGGAAGCAGAAGCGAGTGTCTACCTGAGAATTGTGAAAGTCCAAAATCAGTGAAATTCACAGCTGAACTATTCTCTAAAATAATTGGAGAGGACTTTAAATCAGATTCTGAGATAGCAGCGGCTATACGCATACGCAGATCAAATACAGTGTGACAGATTAAGGGTATGCTCGCACCCTTGCACCCTCAGACACCACGTCAGACACCAGGTAAAAGTCCAATAATGATATTTATTATACTAATAATGTGCACAAAGCATGCTCCTCTACACAATACTCAATAAACAATCACAAATAAACCAATAACAATCCTCCTAACTTCCAGACGCTTAGCCACTCCACCCTGTGGAGCTCCCACAGTCCTTTTATATTCCCTGACCCGGAAGTGTTCCCTATCTCCAGTCCATGTGATTCTCAATCACTTCGGTCAGGTAAAGTTCTTTTCTTCAACCCGGAAGTCCGTCGCTCTTCCTATGACGAACCTCCGGGTCACAGGGCACGGAGAAGCCCTCGGTCCTCCCTGCAGCTCCCTCCTGTGGCCCCCATGGCATCCAGCAGGGCTGTGCATAAAAACCACATTGTCCATGATGCCCTGCTGGTCTTCTGGTGGAGGGCTGCACCTGGCGGTTTGGGGGTATTGGCTGGGATGAATGGACGGCCATATCTTACAACAGTTAGACGTAGGTCTTTTATTATCCGCTTCGAGAGAGTATTATTTAAGCTAGAGGTGATGTCACTCCTCAGACACAAGCAAGAGATTATATAAGAAACTAACCACATTCGTATTTTCTCTGATTTCTCTCCCGCAATGGCTGCTAAATGTGGAGCCTTCTACAACATTAAACAGTGGTTACGGCAAGCCGATATCAAATACAGCCTCTTGTATCCTGCCAAACGGAAAGTGGAAGTGCAAGGCCAATTCTATGTCTTCACCAGTAAGGAAGAAGCAGAAAAGGAATTAAGAAAGATGATCCCGACACTATTCTGAAACACAATAGTGAGTCTTAGCCTGTCATGACATGGCAAAGATAAATAACCTACTGTCTGAGCCATTTTTAATGATACGGTATTATAATTATACATCCTTTTTATTACTCGGGCGCTATCTGTTTATGTTTTAGTTATAGTCATAGATGTAAGTGTTTATTTATTTATTTATTTTTTCTTTCTAATACCCTAAAGGAGACTGTTTAACATCATACCCTTGGTTTATTTTTATTTTTATTGCATCAAGACTTACTATACTTATTCTGGACCACTTTCTAACACCATTCCCCGGGTTTATTATCTTAATACTTAAAGATTTCTGAAGATTATATTTAAAGTTTATAGTTTGTTAATGATTATATTTTAGGCATATAGTATTTAGACAATATTGGCAATAGATACCTCTATTTTCTAATCCTAAAACGCCCTGCATGAGGGCTTGTTTTGCTTTGGACGTGCTATGTCTCTAGGTATGTCAGAGGACTGGGACTGCGTGAAGTGGGGTCCAGCCTCATGTGGGGAGGCAAAATGGGAGGGTGGGGGGATAAGGGGAGAGAAAGAGAGCAGGCTATATCTATATCTAATCTATCCTTTTAATCCTTATAATTATAACTACTAATGTAGGAATAGGCTGCATGGCAATAACTCTTGGGGAAATAGGAAATTAAATTTAAAGCTGTCTCACTTCCAGTTAAGACTATAAAATGACATCAAAAATTCAGAATCAATATCTCCATGATGGGACAGTTAACTTTGTGAGCTGGAATGTTAAAGGCCTGAATCACGAATTACAGAGAAAGAAAGTATTCTCTCACCTAACAGGTTTAAACGCAAAAATAGTATTTTTACAGGAGACCCACTTACTAAGCAAGGATCAGTTCCGGCTGCAAAAGGACTGGACTGGCCAAATGTTTCATTCTAGCTTTACAAAGAAAACTAGAGTTGTGGGAATTCTCATACATAGAACAGGCTCATTTGTAGCATCAGATGTAGTATCGGATCCTGAAGGGAGATATGTGATGGTTATGGGCAATTTATTTAACTGTAAAATGATTTTGATAAATGCTTATGCACCTAATGTCGATGATAAGGAATTTATACAAAATGTATTTGCATCCATTCCCAATGTGAACACTCATAAAATTATAATGGCTGGGGACTTTAATTGTGTTTTAAATCCACTCTTAGATAGGACTTTTATCACAGGGGGGATGATATCTAACACTACAAAAATAATTACAAAGTTTATAACTCACCACAACTTATCAGACCCCTGGAGGTTTCTAAACCCAAACTCAAGAACATATTCTTTCTACTCACCAGTGCATCATTGCTACTCAAGAATTCATTATTTCTTTATAGGCAATAATTTCTTGCCTACAATTAAATCTTGCTAGTACGATGCTATTGTTATTTCCGACCATGCACCTCTGATCTTGGAGCTAAAGTTACTATGCCCTACACATTCACCTCACAGATGGCGTCTCAACCCGCTTCTATTAGCAGATGAGAATTGTACAGAATTTACATCCAAACAAATCAGTTTCTTCTTAGAGACAAATATATCCTCAGAGATTTCTGCAGGAATACTCTGGGAAACTCTTAAGGCCTTCTTAAGAGGACAGATTATTTCATAACTTTCCCACAGAAATTAATTAGAAACCAAGAAAGTATCAGAACTAAAAAGCGAAATTACTAGAATGGATGAAGAACATGCCAGGCTTCCAAGCGAGGCTCTACATAGAAAAAGGCAGGTTCTGCATTCAGAACTCAACCTCTTGACAAATAAAGAAACTGAACAACTAATTTATAAATCCAGACATCATTACTATGAACACGGAGAGAAAGCCAATAAGCTTTTAGCTAAACAAATCCACATGCAACACAATCCCAGTAATCACCAACACGAACGGAGAAAAAATAATCAACCATAAAAATATAATGCACACATTTAGAGACTACTATAAATCCTTATATTCTACTGAGTTTAAAGAAGACAGCACACAATATAATACATTTCTGGATACATTACAGATACCACAAACAGATACTCTTAGTGTGGAGGAACTGGATAAACCTCTGGAATTACTAGATGCTATAAAGTCACTTCAATGCGGGAAAGCAGCAGGCCCTGATAGCTACCGTGCAGAATTTTATAAGAAATTCTCCACTCAGCTAGCTCCCCCATTAGAAACATTTACAGAAGCTAGAGACAATCAAACTCTTCCTCAAACTTTTCACCAAGCATTAATCACCACCTTTCCAAAACAAAATAAGGACTTATTACAATGTGCATCATACAGACCAATTTCACTTCTGAATAATGACGTTAAGATACTTTGAAAAATCATAGCTAGAAGGACGGAAAAAGTGCTCCCTTCTGTAATATTACAAGATCAAACTGGATTTATCAAGGGTCGACACTTATCTTCAACACCTGTTTAATCTAATATACTCACCAACAAAGTCAAACACCCTAGAAATATTATCATTGGATGCAGAAAAAGCTTTTGACATGATTGAATGGAAATACCTTTTCACAACATTAGAGAAATTTGGGTTTGGCCCGAACATTTGTGCATGGATCAAACTACTGTATACCAATCCAGAAGCTTCAATTTGTATCAACAACATTTGTTCAGACTACTTTAAACTAGAACGAGGTACCAGACAGGGCTGCTCCTTGTCACCGCTGCTATTTGCAATCACCATTGAACCACTGGCAGTTCACTGTCGAAATGCTGATCAGATAAAGGGGATTATCAGAAAATTTCTCTATATGCAGATAATATGGTACTGTATATATCAGACCCACAAAATTCTGTGCCTGCAGTCTTAACAGCATATACAGAATTTCAAAAGATCTCTGGTCAGAATAAAAGTGTACTCTTTCCAGTGAATTCTCAAGCATACGATATTAGATAAGACACCCCACCTTTTACCATTGCAGAACAGTTTAAATACCTAGGGATAAACATCACAAGTAAACATAACAAAATTTTATCAACAAAATTTTGCCATTTTAATGGAAAAAACTTAAGCAAGACTTGCATAGATGGTCAACCCTTCATCTCACTCTAGCTGGAAGAATTAACATTGTTAAGATGAATATTCTTCCTAAGCTTTTTTATTTCAAAATATTCCAATATACAGGGTGGGCCATTTATATGGATACACCTTAATAAAATGGGAATGGTTGGTGATATTAACTTCCTGTTTGTGGCACATTAGTATAAGTGAGGGGGGAAACTTTTCAAGATGGGTGGTGACCATGGTGGCCATTTTGAAGTCAGCCATTTTGGATCCAACTTTTGTTTTGTCAATAGGAAGAGGGTCATTTGACACATCAGACTTATTGGGAATTTCACAAGAAAACAATGGTGTGCTTGGTTTTAACGTAACTTTATTCTTTCATGAGTTATTTACAAGTTTCTCTTTGTTTACAGCCATTGACATGTCGCAGAGGTTAACACGTGAGGAGCAGATAGAAATTGTGTTGATGTCTGGTGAACGCAGTAACCGGGTCATTGCAGCAGATTTCAATGCAAGACACCCTACGAGACCACCCATCTCCCATGCTACAGTTAGCAAACTGCTTGCTAAGTTTCGTGAAACTGGTTCAGTGTTGGATTTGCCAAAATGTGGACGCATGAAAACTGTCACTAATGAAGAAACATCAGTGGCTGTCCTAGCTTCATTCAGCAAGAGCCCACAGCGTAGCACTCGCCGCATGTCACTGGAGAGTGGCATTAGTTGAACATCCCTTCGGCAGATATTAGCTACTCACAAATGGCACCCTTACAAACTCCAGCTACTGCAGCATCTCAACGAGGATGACCCAAGTCGGCGCACTGAATTTGCAGAATGGGCAAAACAAAAATTGGAACAGGACCTTCAGTTTACGCAGAAGATTTTGTTCAGTGAAGAGGCATACTTTTATGTGAATGGTGAAGTTAACAAACAAAACCACCGCTATTGGTCTGACACTAACCCACATTGGATAGATCCCTCCAAGACTGTTGGAACAAAAAAATTGATGGTATGGCGTGGTATATGGGGTACAAAGATAGTGGGGCCATTCTTCATCAATGGAAACCTCAAGGCCACTGGATATGCAAAATTGCTACATGATGATGTGTTTCCCTCTTTATGCACTGAAGCTGGCACGTTCCCTGAGTTTTTCCAGCAAGATGGTGCACCACCACATTATGGGTGTCAGGTCCGAGCATTCCTAGATGAACAGTTTCCTGGAAAGTGGATTGGTCGTTGTGGGCCAGTTGAATGGCCCCCAAGGTCTCCCGCTCTGACCCCCTTAGACTTTTATCTTTGGGGTCATCTGAAGGCAATTGTCAATGCTGTGAAGATACGAGATGTGCAGCACCTGAAACTACGGATACTGGAAGCCTGTGCTAGCATTTCTTCTGCGGTGTTGCTATCAGTGTGTGAAGAGTGGGAGAAGAGGGTTGCATTGACAATCCAACACAGTGGGCAGCACATTAAACACATTTTATAAGTGGTCAGAAATTTGTAAATAACTCATGAAAGAATAAAGTTACGTTAAAAACCAAGCACACCATTGTTTTTCTTGTGAAATTCCCAATAAGTTTGATGTGTCACATGACCCTCTTCCTATTGAAAAAACAAAAGTTGGATCCAAAATGGCCACCATGGTCACCACCCATCTTGAAAAGTTTCCCCCCTCACATATACTAATGTGCCACAAACAGGAAGTTAATATCACCAACCATTCCCATTTTATTAAGGTGTATCCATATAAATGGCCCACCCTGTACTTAATAAAATATTTTTAAGCAATTAGATTGAACAATAACCTAATTTATTTGGTACTCAAAACATCCACGTATCCAAAGAGCGACCCTACAAAGACCAAAGGCAGAAGATGGCATGGCTCTACCTAACTTTCAGTTTTATTACTGGGCAGCAAACATACAAGCTATAAAAACCTGGACACAAATAGATGAACATACACAGGCCTGGTCCACAATAGAAGTAAAATCCTGCAGTACTTCTTTATATTCCCTGCTTTGTGCCCCAATAAATGCAAGTTATCGGCAATATACTGATAACCCAATTGTGCTTCATTCACTCAGAATATGGAACCAATGTAGAAAGCATTTTCAGATGGAGAAGCTTTTATCTGTGGCACCTCTGCGAGAGAACCACCTCTTTCAACCTTCGCAAACATATTGTAGCGACCTGGGGTCGAGTCTTGAAGTTTTAAAGCCGCTTTCTGCCGTGCACCTCTCCCAGGCTGTCGGCTAGCGGATTGCCAGCATTATGCACGCAGCTTTACCCAGCTCTTCAAGTAGCGAGCACTCGTGTCCCATACACCGCACGGCTACGAGTGTCTCGGCAGCACGCAGCTGTACCCAGCTTCTTAAGCAACGAGCACTCGTGTCCCATACACCGCACGACTCCGAGTGTCTCGGCATTAATTGCTTAGATAAAATCTTAGCAATGAATAACAGCTCTGTCCTGTTGTATCTCTTTATTCACAGATAGCCAGTAAACAAAGCTCGACATTATTGCACTGCCATGGTCAAGGTCATGCACGAAGACACATTTCACATAACCGGTACTTTTTACAAAATAAATAACCCGGACGGCGATGACCCAAACCCACCCAACTAATTGAACACAAACACAACAATTATTTACAAGTTAAGACATTAATAAATATAACAGGAAAAACATTATAAAAAGCAGTGAACGTACAACCTTCCCACAATGCATCACTCCGGCAGCGCTGACTGCTGGGTCGCTACATAGCCCCCTCCCAAGAGGGTTTAGTGTCCTCACAACCCTAGTCGTTACATTCAAAGTCTAATAAATATCCCGGTCGGCGACGAACACGCTTTGGCCTGCTTGACTCGCCACTACTCGTGTCAGGTTCAGTCCGGAGACTTTCAATGTCTGTCTCGACACCGAGTGTGGAGGTTGGAGAGCCACTTTGAGTTCCAATTCCTTCTGGTGCTGGGGCCAATGGGTGGTATGGTGCTAAATGATCTTTATGTAGCACCACCCGTCTGCCCCTCCAGGCATTCGGACTCGAAAAACAACTTCCAAAATCATGTCCAGAATTTCTCCCGGTCCCTGCCAATGGTGTGTCAGTTTTGGGGACAACCCCCGTTTACTTTGTGGGCAAAAGACCCACACTTTGTCCCCTTGTTTGAAAGTTGGACCATGAGCCCGAATGTCATATGCCCGTTTCTGACAGGCTCCAGCTCCCGCTAGTGCCTCCCTGGCCAGATGATGCACGGTGTTCAGCCGCTCTTTTAATCGTCGGAAATAGTCCGTCTCGTGACCGCCAACAAGCTCAGGTTCAGGGGGCGAGCCAAACACCAAGTCCACCGGCGTGCGCATCTCTCTTCCGAACATCAGCCCCGCCGGTGTGCACTGACTCGATTCCTGAACGGCCGTCCTATACGCCCACAAGACCAGAGGCAAATGTTGGTCCCAGTCTCTCTGGTGTTGACTAGTGAGGATGGCAAGTTGGGCGGCCAGGGTGCGGTTAAATCGTTCGACCAGTCCATCGCTTTGAGGGTGAAAGGGAGTGGTTCGGGTTTTCTTCACCCCCAGCCGCTGACACACCTCTTTAAACAAACGGCTCTCAAGTTCCGCCCTTGATCGCTGTGCAGTTCATTCGGCACCCGAACCGAGAGTGAACATCTCGTCCAGCAATTTTTGAGCGGCTGTGGAGGCACTTTGATCTGGAATGGCATATGCCTCCGGCCATTTGGTAAAGTAGTCCATCGCCACCAAAACAATACGATTTCCTGCCTCGGTGATAGGGAAAGGACCCAGTACATCTACCCCAATCCTCTCCATGGGAGCCCCGACAAGATACTGTTGTAGTGGCGCGTGAGAGCGTTGGCCAGGTCCTTTCTGCGCCGTACAAACGTCACAACAGTGGACGTGCATCTCCGCATCTCGTCGACATCCGGGCCAATAGAATCGCTGCCGCAGCGGCGCACTGTCTTTGCATTTCCAAAGTGCCCAGATCCAGCTGCTCCATGAACCCAACGGAGGACCGTTGCGTAAAGCCTGGGGAACCAGAAGTTGCAAGCGGTCAGTACCCCCTTGGTGCCTGCCATCTTCTGTAGATCACACCATCGTGCAACTCCAGGCTGCCCCACTGCGAATGTAACAACTTGAGTTCCAGCCCCTAGGAAGACACGGTTTGCCAATCGGGGCATTCCTGGGTCTCCAGCCAGCCCCTTACCTCCTCTAGCACTTGGTCGTCTGCTTGTAGTTGCCGTAACTGGTCGATGGTGAATGGTTCCCCTGCTCCATCAGTGTCCTCTAGCCCGGCTGCTGATGATGATGGTCCCATACCCCTTTCTTCTTGCCGGCGGCAATATCGACAGTCGTCGAGGGCGCATGGGCGCCCGGAGAGGGCATCAGCATTTGCATGCTGGCGTCCTGATCGGTGTTGCACCTCGAAATCATACTCCTGAAGTATTTCTATCCACCTTGCCACCTGGCCCTCAGGTTGCCGGAAGTTTAACAGCCATGTAAGGCTAGCATGGTCAGTTCAAATTGTAAACTTAGTGCCCAAAAGGTAAGGCTTGAAGTGTCGTACTGCCAGGATTACTGCCAATAGCTCCGCCGGTAACGCAGTAATTTTTCTCCGGTCGACTGAGGCTGCAGCTATAGTAGGCCACCACTCTCTCGGTCTCCCCTCTGGGAGAGTACTGCGCCAACCCCCACATTACTAGCGTCAGTGTCCAAAATAAAGGGTTGGTTGGGGTCAGGGTAAGCCAGGACAGGTGCACTGGTAAGAGCAGCTTTTAGTTGTTGAAAAGCGGCGCAGTCCTCCGTCCACCCAAACTGTTGGCCCTTACTCGTCAGTTGGTGCAAGGGGCTAGCAATGGTTGCAAAGTTTCTCACGAATCTCCGGTAGTATGAGGCTAAGCCCAGAAAGCTCCGCAGCTCGGTGATGTTGGCTGGTGGGGCCAGTTGCTCACGGCAGTCACCTTCGCTGGGTCGGTAGCCACTCCACTCTCGCTAACCACATGTCCCAGAAACTGAGTCTGTCGGGAGAGGAGGTTACATTTCATGGGTTCAACCGCAACCCGCGCCTCTGAATGGCTGTCAAGACTTCCCTTAAATTGTGGACAGCCTGATCAAAGTCTCTGGCATGGATTAGCAGATCGTCCAGATAGACCACACATCGGGTTCGGGGAATGTCTTTTAGGACCCGCTCCATCAGTCTTTCAAAGGTGGCGGTGCGTTACACAGTCCAAGCGGCATCACCTTGAATTGCCACAGCCCTTGTCCTATGGTGAATGCGGTTTTGTGTCGGTCCTCTGGTGCCAGTTCCACTTGCCAATACCCACTGCGCAAGTCCAAGGTGCTGAACCAACAGGATCCAGCCACATAATCCAATGCATCATCGATGCGTGGCAGTGGGTATGAGTCTTTGAGTGACTTCGTTTAGCCTCCGAAAGTCCACACAGGCGCCAACCCCGTTTTCTTCCGTACCATGACCATTGGTGCAGCCCAGGGGCTGTCGAAGGCTCAATAACGTCGTTGGCTGCCATCTCACAAATCATTTCCTCGGCAGCTTGACGCCGCAAGAGGCAATCGGTGGGGGCAAACGAATGGGAGCGGCATGGCCAGTGTCTATGTGGTGTTTCACTAAATTCGTTCTAGTACAGTCCTCTCTCGAGCCGCAAAAATGTCCACAAAGTCTCTCAATAGTTGTTGAAGTTGCTCCTGCTGTGGCGTTCAGATGTTCCCCACTTGACGCCCAATTCCTCTACAGCGGCAACTGTCTCAGCTGATGGGTGGTCGCGTGAGGAAAACCGTTGGGAAGCACTGGTCTGAGCTGCAACATTCTCCTGGGGTCCCCTTGAGTCTCTGCATCTTCCGAACAGCGGTCGGGAGCGGTGAGCCGTGGTATCCAGGCAAATCCAAGCCAGCAGCCCTTCCAGGACGGTTCCAGCCCGATTGGAGCGACACAGTCTCATTACCTAGGCAGAGGACGGCCCTAGACACATCAACACATGCTCCCCAGTGGGCCAACAAGTCCAACCCAATAATGCACTGGTCTTTAATGTCCGCAAGCCAGAATTCGTGGTTGGTCTGGCTCGTCCCTACCACCACAGATAACAGTTTCTTTCCGGGCATTACTGTCCGTTCACCCGTAACCGTCGCGTAGTTCGCTATTTGTGGGGTCCAGCCCTCGGGAAGAAGACTAGCTGTTTCTGGCAACACTCCTTTTCTTAGCAAACAAATAGTGGACCCGTGTCCACTAAGCACTGCATGGCCGTCCATCAATAGTGCAGTCTAGGTATAGTCCAGTGGAAAATCCACAGCGCCCAACTTTGAAGCAGTCTTTGTTGAGGGGTGCTGAAAAACGGAGCGAGGGTCCCCTCACGGCCTCACCCGATGTCGTTTCCCTGCGGTGATGCTGTGCGAGGCAACGGACTTGGGGCAGGGCAATCCCTGGCAAAGTGCCCTGGTTCTCCATCGAAAACAGCAGTCCACTCGTTGTCTCTGTCGGGGTTGATGTTGATTGGGCACGGCTGACCTCCACTGCCTCAGACAGGTCCCCTTCCGCCCCTCGTTCAACGGCTCCTGTTAGTCGACTCGGCCGTGGCGTTCGTCTTGTCGGTGACTCAGCCTGTAGTACATCTTCAACCCGCTCAGCCTCTTTTAGTGCCTCGCTCAAATCTCAGGGTGATGATAGACAGACATGCTGGCGAAGACGTTCTGGTGTGAGGCCCCGCAGGAAAGCATGAAGGCCGAGTTCTTCCCTCACTGCTGTCGAGAAAGTAGGGTAACCTTTTGTATATACCCTGACGTCAGCGGCAAAGGCTCCTATACTCTCACCTTCATGCCGACGTCGGCTAGTCAGCTTGTCTCTGTTGCATTCTGCTGAAGTTCTTTGTCCAAAGCGACGGGTGAGAGCAGCGGTGAGAGCCTGAAGATCACGACACTCTTCCGATGACAGATCAATGAGTACTTGAAGTGCGGGACCCTCCAAGGCAAGGGCCAAGTGTGTCGCAGCTTCCTCACGGTTCCACTCATTGTGTATCGCGGCCAGATCCACTTGTGCGAGGTATGGTTCTAAAGGAGTCAATCCGCTGTATCGCGGCAGCTTAGCAGGTGACCGTGAGAAGCGGACCGTCCGACTGGTAACCTGGGGTATCGCTGCGGCAGCCGACGGCCCCCTCTGGCCGTGCTCAGAAGATCGCAACACTGTCCGGGGAATACTGGTACCATCAGGCTGGTCTGCCGCTTTTCTCCGCACAGCTCCGCTGATCAGGCGCTCTAACGTAACACTGTTCTCTAAGATGGCACGCTCTAATTCTTCAAGACTCTGTTCCATAACGGCGTCTTCTAAACAGCCTGGTCTCCCACTTCTGACACCAATGTAGCGACCTGGGGTCGAGTCTTGAAGTTTTAAAGCCGCTTTCTGCCGTGCACCTCTCCCAGGCTGTCGGCTAGCGGATTGCCAGCGTTATGCACGCAGCTTTACCCAGCTCTTCAAGTAGCGAGCACTCGTGTCCCATACACCGCACGACTACGAGTGTCTCGGCAGCACGCAGCTGTACCCAGCTTCTTAACCAACGAGCACTCGTGTCCCATACACCGCACGACTCCGAGTGTCTCGGCATTAATTGCTTAGATAAAATCTTAGCAATGAATAACAGCTCTGTCCTGTTGTATCTCTTTATTCACAGATAGCCAGTAAACAAAGCTCGACATTATTGCACTGCCATGGTCAAGGTCATGCACGAAGACACATTTCACATAACCGGTACTTTTACAAAATAAATAACCCCGGACGGCGATGACCCAAACCCACCCAACTAATTGAACACAAACACAACAATTATTTACAAGTTAAGACATTAATAAATATAACAGGAAAAGCATTATAAAAGCAGTGAACGTACAACCTTCCCACAATGCATCACTCCGGCAGCGCTGACTGCCGGGTCGCTACAATATGTAGTTTTTAATATCTGGAAAAAATTTGGGATTAACTTGCTTAGAAATCTTTATATAGACAACATCTTTGCATCCTATAAACAAATACATTCCAAATGTAACATTCCAGCTACACATTTCTTTCACTATCTTCAAATTAGGAACTTTGTTAAACAGAACCTGCCGATTTTCCTCATCTTGCACCCTTGTCCATGCTGGAAAAAATATTGCTCAATTTCAAGGACTTAGACACCATCTCTGTAATATATAAAATTATTTTACAGTCCCTTCCTTTCAAAGATCCAAGAGGACACTGGGAAAAAGCTCTCTTAATCAATATATCAGAAAATAAGAGTGAAAATAGCAATGCAGAGAATTCACTCGAGCTCCAAATGCGCAAAGTATACAATCATCCATCCATTTTTCAACCCGCTGAATCCAAACACAGGGTCACGGGGGTCTGCTGGAGCCAATCCCAGCCAACACAGGGCACAAGGCAGGGACCAATCCCGGGCAGGGTGCCAACCCACCGCAGGTCACACACCAAAACACCAAGGCCAATTTAGATACGCCAATCCACCTAACCTGCAACCTTTGGACTGTGGGAGGAAACCGGAGCAAACCCATGCAGACACTGGGAGAACATGCAAACTCCACGCAGAGAGGACCCAGGAAGCGAACCCGGGTCTCCTAACTGCAAGGCAGCAGCACTAACACTTTTTTTTTTTTTTTAACCGTGTCCTGTTTGGCTGTGAAGCAATCAGAATTGATGTCTGAATGCTGGCGACTAGTCTTACAGTTTTTCTCTTAGGTGGAGCGTTACAGCTTCTGCCTACGTCACGCCTGATACCAAAACTTTATTAAAAATATTTTAGATGTTTTAAGATTCGAACCGGACACGGAGACAAAAGTGAAAGAAAAAGGAGAGAAGGAAGAGATGGAGGTAAAGGGGGTGGGGGGAATTTTTGTATAGAATAAACAATAAATGAACCAGAGTCCGCTTCTAGACCTGCAGAAAGAGAGGGGGAAAAAAAAACAAAACAAACCACAAGACAAAAACATTGCTGCATCAGCTACATGAAGATATATAAAAGTAAAAATGTTTGCTGACAATCATACAGTAATTATTACTAGGCATTTAAGGCCACCACAACCTTAGATCATGTGCTGAAGATGTCCAAGTCATACTTATGAAATCACCATGTGAGCACCCTGTGTGCGTACGCACACTTGTATGTGTAAGGTTTCTCTATAGGAGCATCCAATAGTGAGTGTGAAGGGCCACAGACCTGCCCCCAAAAACGTGCGGAAGATGGAGGGAGTTCCAAGCCCAGAGATCCAGAGGTCACCCCAGAGCGCGGAGACCCCAGGGAGGCCGTCACCAGAGAAGCCCCAACCCCCACTCGAGAGGCGCAGAGGATCACCCCGGGGTCACAACCAGCAGCCGGCAGAGTCCCGGGAGATATCAGCGGCAAGCCCTCAGGCCCGCCCGCAGCCGCTCTCCCCCGAGTCGGCCGGGCCCGGAACCCAGCAGCCCGGACCCAGGCGACCCACCCGCCGAGGACCAACAGAGCCAAGGGAACCAGATCCCACCAGGCAGCCACCGGGAGCGACCAGACAGATGCTTAAGGCAGGGGAGGGTAGGCAAAGATGTTGTAGTATTGCCAAATGTCCCAGGAGAGGGGAGGAGTCCAAAACCCCACCTGACATATACAGTCACACACAAACACAGTCATACACTCCCTCCCTCATGCTCTCACATACACATACAACCCAAGACTTACAAGGATGTACCAGACACCCATTCACACTCCCCACACACCCTACCTAACTCTGGTCCCGGTGCTGCCGTACCTGAGGTACAGCCATTCCTGGACGTCAGAGTTAGCCCGTTCCGCAGGGGTAATAGTGAGCAGGCACCCCATCCAACGCAGAGCAAAGCAACCCACCACTCCAGACCACAGGCAGACGGCCAGCTCCCACTCCTAGCCTCCAGCCACGGGCAGCTAACTGAGAACAGAGGTGTAATAAGACCTCTAGTCTCCCTCCGCCTGCTCTAATGTAGTGTTGGTGTGTGCTGATAAGGTGCATTTTGTGGTTGGGGGAGGCAGTGCCGGCACCATGTGGCCTACACCAGCTGATGCCAACACACAGCCCCACCTCCCCCAAAACTCTCCGTGACTAGGTGCAGTTTAAAATTGGAAGTGGACACCGCACTCGGAGTGAGGCTGAAATTTCCCCACCGGATGCCGTTGAGTGTGCCCACTCCCAAGGCCCTAAGTGTGCATTTGTGTGGAATGTTTTTGTGGAAGTGTTTAATGTGCAAATAAAATTGGGGTGTAGGCTGCCACAGGACTGCGGAAACGGGATCCATACCGCACCCCTGACTTACCCACACCCCAAGGCCCTATGTGCATGTTTGTGTGATGATGTGAAGGAGCAGGAGGAGGGAAATGTCTGAGGATGGGGAGGAACGGCTGAGGGGCCTGAGCCCTCCAGGAGCCAGCTCCCCTACTGGCCCCAATAGGCACCTCCGTTCCCAAAATCCACCCGGGCACGGAGGCCCCAGCCTATCTAGCCATGGCCCGAAGCAGCAGCATCACAGAGCCCCACGGAGTCTGAGGCCACCAACCCACACCACCCCAGCAGAATATTTACTCCCATCCCCACATTTACTCAACATTCAGATTAAGTAAGACATAAGACACCCAGGATAAAGCTGGATCCTCCCCTCCCGGACATCCCTCCCCATGGTGGAACTGCCGCGTTCCGGCCCTCTTCCCGCAGCGTACATGCCAGGACCCAATCCCCAAGGCCCCACCCATATCCCCATCCGGGACGGCCGCCCCAAACCCTAAGCCACCAGGCCCACACCCAGACCAACCCAGGGGCATTGCGCCACTAGGCAGCGACCGCAGCCACCGTCAAGACCCCCTAAGGCCCTACACACAACCACCCAGGTAACCCAAGCACCACCAGAGTCGGGCAGCAGCCCCCAGCCCAAGACCCCCTAGTGAACCCACCCCAGGGATCCTCCAGATACTCCAAGCTCAGACTCTCCACCACATCAACCACAGCATCCCGCAGGACCATATCAATGACCCTCCATCATCGCTATGTGATGGAACCGATCAAAGGAGCCCAGAGAGATTGATTTGAAGTGGAGGCAGAGGCTGTCTCAAGTGTAATATGATCCAATAAAAGATTTCTATACTGGTTAATGCAAAGATTATCTTTGTTTTCCAGTTTATGAGGATAGTTTTCTTAGCGATGCATATGGCAGTGAGAACCACGTGAACCAAATTTGTTTCAATCGGGACATCCTCTAGGTTCCCCAGCAAGCAAAATGAGGGGGAAGTTGGGATATCACATTTCAGACACTTTGACAGGTCTTCACATACTCTATACCAGAATCCTGAACAGGTGGACATGACCACAGTGCGTGGATATAACTGTCAGGAATGTTGTCTGTGCAGTGTGTGCAGGTGTCAGATGGCACAAATCCCATCCTGAACATCCGATGACCTGTATAGTGTACTCTGTGTAGAATTTTGTATTGAATTAGTTGTAAATTGGGGTTTCTGATCGTTTTAAAAGTTTTTAAACAGGTTTGGGACCAGAAAGTCTGATCAAAGCTAACTAATAGATCCTCCTCCCATTTGCCTATAGGAATTGCTATTGTATCATCTATTTTGGTCAATGTTTTATATACTTTAGACAGTAATTTGGGGTGTTTGAGATTACAGAAGTCTAATACCCTTGATGGTGTTTGTAATTCTACTTTAAGCTTAAATTTTTCTTTAACTACTGATTTAATTTGGAGATATTCTAAAATCTATTCTTGTCTATCCCAAATTGGGAGACTATTCTGTTAAATGGAATGAAATCCAATCCTTCAACTATGTGTTCCATGTATAGAATTCCTTTACTTTTCCAGTATGGGAGGTTCATCATTTTATTGTTTTGCAATATGTCAGGATTATTCCAGATGGGTGTGCGTCTGCATGGAATTAGTGAAGACTCCGTCATTTTTAGATATTCCCACCATGCTGTCAGTGAGGTACTGATATTAATACTTTTAAAGCTTTCATGCTTTCTTATTTTTGAGCTAATAAACGGTAGGTCCGAAAGCTCTATAGTATTGCAAAGTGTCTGTTCTACATCTAACCAGGACTCATCCAGCGGGTTATGTTGCAACCATCTTGGTATATATTGGAGCCTGTTGGTTAAGAAATAATGATAGAAGTTGGGTAGATCCAACCCTCCTCTATCTTTGGTCTTCTGTAGTGTTTTTAAGCTAATTCGTGGAGGTTTATCCTTCCAAAGGAATTTAGTGATGGAGGAGTCCAGGGATCTAAACCAATCAGATGATGGCTTGTTTGGGATCATAGAAAATAAGTAATTGATTCTTGGTAAAACCATCATTTTAATTGTGGCAACCCTCCCCATAAGTGATATCGGTAAGGATTTCCATCTAGCAAGATCATCTTCCACTTTCTTTAATAGTGGGATGTAGTTTAGTTTAGTTAGATCTGCCAGCCTGGGAGAGACATGAATGCCCAGGTATGTAATATTCCCTGATTCCAATTGTGTATTAAGGGAATTGACAAAAGAAATTAATTGGAAGAACTGTGGATTTTAACCAGTTTATTGAATAATCTGAAACTCTTGAAAAGGAGTTTATTAGTTCAATTGCCTGGGAGAGAGAGGATTGAGAATTCTGAAGATAAAGTAACACGTCATCTGCATAAAGACTGATTTTATGTTCTATGTTCTTACACTTTATGCCTTTAATAACTGTAGTTTGCCTGATTGCTGCTGCTAGTGGTTCAATAAAGATAGCAAATAGCGAGGGGGAAGAGAGGGCATCCCTGCCTGGTCCCCCTCTGAAGACAGAAGCTATCTGATGTTTGGTCATTTGTCCTGACGCATGCTGTTGGTGAACTGTATAAAATTTTTAACCAGTTTATGAAGAAGTTTCCAAAACCAAATTTATGTAAAGTTGCAAATAAGAACTTCCAGTTAACTCTATCAAAAGCCTTTTCTGCATCGAGAGATAATATACTGGTTTCCATGTTTCTGCTATAAGAAAAGTCTATTAAGTTGAGTAATCTACGTGAATTTGTGGATGAATGTCTCCCCTTAATGAAACCAGTTTGGTCTGGATGTATTATGAAAGGGGTTACCTTCTCTAATCTTTTTGCAAGGGCTTTACAAATTATTTTCAGGTCAACATTAATAAGAGAAATTGGGCGATAGCTGGTAGGAAATATAGGATCTTTGCCTGGTTTTAACAGGAGACTAATGTTGGCTGAATTCATGTTTGGCTGTAGTCTACCATTTTCTTGTATTTCACACATCATTCTGAAGAATGTTGGGGCCAGAATGATCCAGAATTCTTTGTAGAACTCTGCTGGAAACCCATCTGGACCTGGAGCCTTCCTATTAGGCATGGAGTTAAGAGCTTCCTGAAGCTCATCTGATGTTAATGGCGAGTCCAGGACTGTAGCTTGGCTATCTGATAATTTAGGAAGTATTATCCTGTCTAGAAACTCATTGATCTCATTATCTGATGGGTTAATCTGTGGTGAGTACAAGGTTTTGTAAAAATCTCTGAAAGTGTTGTTTATTCTTTCAGGGTCATATACTATATTCCCAGTTGAGTCTTTAACAGCAGATATGGCAGTTTTCTCTTTGTTTATTTTTAACTGGTTGGCTAAAAACTTGCCTGATTTATTACCGTGTTCAAAGTTTTCTATTCGTAGTCTTTGTGCTAAAATTGTGTTTTTGTCAATAATTCCTTTAAGTTCTAGTTTACTTTTACGCAATTTGTTTTGTAATTCTTCTTCTGGGGATGCCTCTAGAGACTTAATGATTTCTTCTAATTCCTGAATACGTTTGTTTTCTATTTTTTCTTATGTGATGAGAAGGAAATTATTTTACCTCTCATCACTGCTTTCCCTGCCTCCCAGAGAACAGATGCTGATGTTCCAGGAATGTCATTGTGTTCTAAATATAAAGCCCACTCTTTTTTATAATATTCCACAAAACCTTCATCTTTAAGCAGTGACGTATTAAACCTCCAGTTTTACCTGATGGGATTGTTTTCTTATTTAACAGAGTTAAAGAAACTGGAGCATGATCGCTGACAACTATAGGGTGTATCTCAGTGTCTGAAATGTCAGCCAATAATGAGCTGCTGACTAGAAAATAGTCCAAACGTGAGTGAGAGTGATGAACATGTGAGAAAAAAGTATACTCTCTACGGCTGGGATAAAAAGATCGCCATGCATCACAAAGCCCATAATCACTCATATACTGTTTGACTATATTAGTGGAATGCCAACTGCGCTGAGTCCCAGCTGTACTGAGCCTGTCTGAAGAATGATCCATCCAAAATTAAAATCTCCCGCAAGTATAAGTGGACAGTCCAAGTGTTCGGAGAGTACAGAGAAAAATTATGAAAGAATGCGGGTCATCTATGTTTGGACAGTATATGCTAACAATACATAAGCTTTGATTTTGTATAGATAGTTTTAGTATTATAAATCTACCATCTGGATCTGAGACTGTGTCCAATACTTTGAAATTTGTATTTTTGTGTATTAAAATAGCTACACCTCTTTGTCTAGAGTTATAGGCGGCAGAGAACAGTGTGGGAAACTCAGATGTTTTAAGTTCATCTGCAACTGTGGCAGACCTATGAGTCTCTTGTAATAAGACAACATCTGCCTGCAGTCTTTTAAGCTGATCAAAAATCTTTAATCTCTTCTCTCTAGAGCCAGTTCCATGAACATTCCAACTGACAAACCTTAGTGTACCCATAGTTGTGTGTGTGATTAGCTAATGTATGGTGCCTTCAGGTGAGTTAGTTAAGTAAATAAATGTATAATTTAATCTGAAGAAAAAAAGAAAAAAAAAAATATATATATATATAAATAAAAATAAAGCAATAAATAAGTAAATAAAAAATATATGCATAATAATGCTAATAACAATAATAATATTATTAATGCTGATGATAATAATAATATGAATGCTGAAAATAAATAATAATAATAATGCTGATAATAATACTAATGCTGATAATAATAATAATCATTCTGATAATAATACTAAAGCTGATAATAATCAGACAATAATAATAATAATAATAATAATCAGACAGAACCAAAAGTGTTTGTGGTTGTATGATAAAATGTAATAATTATAATCTAGTGTTTGTATGCCGCGTTGTGTGTGTGCTGACGCAGTGTAGGAAAGTTGTGTGATTGTGTCATGCGGATGTAAAGTTCCAGAAGCAGGTAAAAGAAGGAAAGGAAAGAGTGATAAAGGTTAAGAAAAGAAAAAAAAAAGTAAAAAGAAAAGGTGTTAGAGGTGTGGGGTGGCGAGAGAACAGGTGATCCCATCATCTAAACACGGATATAGCAGCTTTTTTTTATATCCTGACATGCTCATACCCAGTGAATCCCGATAAGAAAATAAACTTGTGACCTGATGTTGGGCTAATAAAGCCAGTCTGTCACTCCTCGCTCCTTGTACAGCCTGTTGTTGACGTAGAGCTTGTCCACAGAAATGACAGCGGCTCCCTTCTTGGATGAATTTTTACGTATTGGGAACAGAACTCTGCGGCGATCCAAAATTTCTTTAGGAAATTGATCATTCACGCTAAAATTTTTCCCTTTGAGCTCTTTCCCGTGGCTCTTAACAAAATCCTTCTGTTTAAAATGCTCAAATTTAGCCACGATGGGACGAGGTCTTCTGCTGTCTGCTCTCTTGGCTCCAAGGCGATGTACCCGGTGAAAGGTGATGTTTTTTACCGTTTCTTCGGTATCTTCATGTGGGTCTGGAGAAAATACTTGATTGTTTGTTTGCAATCCTCCGGTTGTCCTTCCGTCTGCTCCGCAGGCTCACGAACACCAGATTGTCTCTCATGCTGCGGGCCTGAAGATCCAAAACCGTCTCCTTCAGGGTCTTGTTGTCTTGGGAGATCCGTGTCATCCCTCTGTCAGGGAAGACACAGTCTCCCAGAGACGCAGCTTTCAGCAGCAAGCCGCTCCACCTGATCCTGGCTGAATTCCAGAGATTGTCTGGAGGTTCTGGAGGTGTCCCTCAAATCCCAAAAGCCTTTTATCTATAGAATCTAATAATTCTAATATATCCTTGGGGAGATGAGGTCCTGGGGAATCTTGAGGACGGCTTCTCTTGGTAGCAGGTGTTTCCGTGATAGCTGCTGCTTTCTTAGGCCCCATGACAACAGACTCAAAACTTGATCAATATAATTTTGTAAACTTTCCAAATTTTCTTCACTTACCTCCAGGTTGAGCGAGTTATACTTACCGGATTAATTGCGTTGTCAGTAAATAAATTTGGCGTAAATGTGTCTTAATTGTTTAGAATGTTCGCTAAAGAGCTGCCATCTGCTTCAAACGCTGCCGAGAATCCGTGATCTTCCTAGCCAGCACTTCTCTCTCCCAGCATGCTCCTGTTGGTGTTCCTAACACACCACCACCATGCCACCCGTATACAATCATTCAACTCAGAATTATATATCGAGCACATCTGTCTCGCCTAAAACTCTCCAAAATATTTCCAGGACAGGGATCCAACCTTGAATGCTGCAATCAAGTCCCAGCCTCACTGGGTCACACGCTTTGGTCCTGCACCAAATTAACATCATTTTGGATCAACATTTTAATTACCTTTCAGACAGCCTTGGTGTCACAATCCCTCCTAACACATTAACAGCTGTGTTTGGGAATCTTCCAGATGGGTTTAAAGTAGAGAAGGACAAACAAACTGTGATTACATTCACTACACTTTTGGAACGCAGACTTATTTTTCTAAACTGGAAGAATCCTAACTCTCCTTTTTAAGTCAGTGGGAAACTGATGTTTTATACTATCTGAAATTGGAAAAAATCAAATACTCTGTAGGATCTGTACAGATTTTTTCAAAACATGGCAGGATCTAATCAATAATATTTTAGAATAAGCTTTTAAAGCAGAGAGGAAGCAATTATTTCCGCATTTCTTTTTCTTCTCCATTCATCTCTATTGCTTATCAAACTCATCATGTTAGGTATGTTTACAAGCCTTAAGTTTTACCCCATTGGCCATGCTCTCTCTCTTAGGGGTGGAGGTCGACTTGTTCTCAATCCTACTTTTTGTAAAAATTGATTGATTTATATGGAATGATTAAAATAAAATTAATAAAAAAAAAAGAACCCAAACTTACATTTCAGATACAGTAGATATTGTGTTACAATTCTTTGTATATCTGAACTTCTAATGTGATGTGCTCAGGTATCATTACTTACATGAAAACATCTTTGTTTTTCTCTCCTGCCTTAGTTTTGTTTTAATTCAAAAAGAAGTCTCGGTTCTTTCAAAATCCAACAACAAGGCACAGTAACTTAATAAAATAAATGTTATTTTGCAAAACAGAACAACATCCCTGTTTAGTGACTGCGGGTACTGATGCCCTCATTGGGGGAGTTCACATTCTGAGGCTTTCCCCTGTTAAAATTAAAAAGCCAGTGTTGTTACTGGACAGGTGAGCAGACATACAGTATAAAAGGCCCCAAAATATTATGATCAAAAAAAATAGGGGGGGGTTTCAAAATGAAAACTTTGAAATGTTTCTTTTGTAAAATAAAATCAAAGAATAAATCATCTTGAATTTGAAATTTTTTAAAAGAAAAAAAAGAAATCAGTTTTCAAATTTTGGGAACACGGGCATCTGTTCAATTGGAAGGCTGTTACCACCCATTTGGGTTCAAAAAAAAAAATACAGTGGTTGTATTTCAATCAGCAATAAGAAAGAATTTTCTAAGGAAAGCCTTCCCCATTTTCGTTAAATGTTTTTAATCCTCTAAACCAAACATCTTAAATGAAACTAATGACAAATAACAACACAGGTTTCCCCATCCATCATCGTGCCCATCGGGCCAAAAATTTCCCTGATGGCTTTGGATATACTTTTTAAAAAATTCCTGTTTCTGTGATTAATTTTTCTCCCAAACCAGGTTAAAAAAAACCATTTCAAAATAATGAATAAATATGTAATAAATAAATTTTGACATTAATATATCCCCAAAATTGTTTATGTAAATGAAGCAAACCCTCATGTCTTTAATTTGTCCATTAAAAAGATTTTAAAGATTTTTTTTTTTGTTTTCAAAACCCAAAATCTCACTGTTTTTTAAATATTGTTTTTCCTTTTTAACCATTTTGAAAATTAAATGTTGAAAATGGAGTAATTTTGGTTTCCCTTTTTAATAAATATCCTATTCATAAGTGTAAAGTTCAGAACATTAGACCCCGTTACATCTTTTTTTTATGGACATTAATTTTTGCTAGAAAAGCTTTTAAAATGGAAAAACATTAAAACAATTAAAACTTGTAAGATTGAACTGCTTCATTAACAAATTTTTTGGTATTTTCTGCATCCTGCTTTCTTGTAACAACTTGTTTTGCAACTCTTTATTCATTTAGCCTTCATCATTTTATTTTCTCTTTATTATGGAAAAAATATTGTAATATGAAAGTAAAATCAAATAATAAAAAAAAACAGATGGTTTGGGGGACACTTTTTGCTCGGGTTTGACATGCATCAAAATTTTTCCAATTGACACCCCCAAAACTGTTTTTAAATTTTTACGCCCCCCTTTTTGATGAAAATTTAAAAAACATTAAAAAAAAACCCCTGTTGGGGTTCGAAAAAATGAAAAGCATCCAAACCTAAATACAGAAAAAGCCGCATTTAATTTTAAAACGAGATTACAATTCAAAAAATAAAAAAAAAAATCCCTTTTCCTTTTCAAACAGACATAAAAAGCAAAACCTTATAAAATTCACAGACATTTGCTTTCATTTCTCCCCCTTTTATTCATGGAGTTAAAATTTTAAGGGGACAAAAAATTTTCGCGATAAAAACCCCCAAAATTTTTTTCCGTGAAATCCTTTGAGATGGAGAAAGGTTTTCAAGAAATTCAAACCGATGGTGAAATTTTGGCGTAAAAAAACATTTTGGGCTGGGGGCGTCGAAATTTTTTAAAAAAGAGGGGGCGCGAGACGGGGTGGGGACCTGCCCAAAAAAAAAAGGGCAGATCGGGGGGGTCTGTCCTACCCGACCCGCGGGGCTCCGTTTGCGGCGATCCAAAAAACAATCTGAGCCGACGGAGCTTTTAACGGCCCCTGATCTACTTTTCTTTACCGGGGGCCCATTTGATTTGTCTCCGCCCCGCTTCCTTAATTAAAAAATTAAATTTCGCAGCCCCGATTTTTTCGGGGTTTTTTTCTGGGGTTTCATCGGGGTTTTACGTAGTTTCAATATTTTGTGCTCCGTTTATCTCCGTCTGTAAGTGGACTTTTCTGGAAAAAATGGGAAAAGAA
>NW_024385516.1:0-25696 GCF_016835505.1 Polypterus senegalus
TTGTGCACAGGTGCGGCTTTTTTCCCCGGAAACTGTTCAAAACAGTTCATTTCTGGAAAAACTATGTCACAGATGTGTTTCAAGTGGTTTCACAACATAGAAGTTAAGACTCATTGAGTATCACTCAACTTCAGTTTTGTCCTTTGCAAGTTAATGGGGATTTGAAAAAGTGAGTTTAAGATTGAAGTGCACTTTGAAAAACAGTTGGGAAACCATCCAAACAGTTCTTAACCATAAGAGTACTGGGGATTTCATCATTTAGAACTGTTTTTACGATAGTATTTTGACTTTACACAGCGTTAGAGTTGAAGGTAACCTTATTTCACCATAATGCGTTTCAGGGCCTGAAATTCACTTTGTGTACACATGTGTGACGCCTTGTTTTCCACCAGGAAACTGTTCAAAACAGTTCATTTCTGTCAAAAACTATGTCACAGATGTGTTTCAAGTGGTTTCACAACATAAAATTAAGACTCATTGAGTTTCACTCAACTTCAGTTTTGTCCATTGCAAGATAATGGGAGTTTCAAAAGTGAGTTTAAGATGTGAAGTGCACTTTGAAAAACAGTTGGGAAACCATCCAAACAGTTCTTAACCATAAGAGTACTGGGGATTTCATCATTTAGAACTGTTTTTACGATAGTATTTTGACTTTACACAGCGTTAGAGTTGAAGGTAACCTTATTTCACCATATCGCGTTTCAGGGCCTGAAATTCTCTTTGTGTACACGTGTGACACCTTGTTTTCCACCAGGAAACTGTTCAAAACAGTTCATTTCTGTAAAAAACTATGTCACAGATGTGTTTCAAGTGGTTTCACAACATAGAAGTTAAGACTCATTGAGTTTCAGTCAACTTTAGATTTGGCCCAATGCAAGTCAAGGGGATTTCAAAAAGTGAGTTTGAGATGTTGAAGTGCACTTTGAAAAACAGTTGGGAAACCATCCAAACAGTTCTTAACCATAAGAGTACTGGGGATTTCATCATTTAGAACTGCTTTTACCAGAGTATTTTGACTTTACACAGCGTTAGAGTTGAAGGTAAACTTATTTCACCATAACACGTTTCAGGGCCTGAAAATAACTTTGTGTACACATGTGTGACGCCTTGTTTTCCACCAGGAAACTGTTCAAAACAGTTCATTTCGGTAAAAAACTATTGTTGCGAAGTGTTTCAAGTGGTTTCACAACATAGAAGTTAAGACTCATTGAGTTTCACTCAACTTCAGTTTTTGTCCATTGAAAGTTAATGGGGATTTCAAAAAGTGAGTTTAAGATGTGAAGTGCACTATGAAAAACAGTTGGGAAACCATCAAAACAGTTCCTAACCATAAGGGTACTGGGGAATTTATCATTTAGAACTGTTTTTACCATAGTATTTTGACTTTACACAGCGTTAGAGTTGAAGGTAACCTTATTTCACCATAATGCGTTTCAGGGCCTGAAATTCACTTTGTGTACACATGTGTGACGCCTTGTTTTCCACCAGGAAACTGTTCAAAACAGTTCATTTCTGTAAAAACTATGTCACTGATGTTTTCAAGTGGTTTCACAACATAGAAGTTAAGACTCATTGAGTTTCACTCAATTTTAGATTTGCCAATGCAAGTCAAAGGGATTTCAAAAGTGAGTTTAAGATGTTGAAATGCACTTTGAAAAACAGTTAGGAAACCATCCAAACAGTTTTTAACCATAAGGGTCTGGGATTTCATCATTTTGAACTGCTTTACCAGAGTATTTTGACTTTCCGAAATTAAGTTTAAGGTAACCTGAATTCACCATAACGCTTTTAAGGGGTGAAAATCACTTTGTAAAATGTGTGACGCCTTGTTTTCCACCAGGAAACTGTTCAAAAAAGTTCATTTTTGTAAAAAATAATTGCAGAGGTGTTTCAAGTGGTTTTCACAACTTAGAAGTTAAGACCATTAAATTTCTCAACTTTAGTTTTTTCCCAACAACTCAATAGGGAAATTTTAAACGTTTATTTGAGATGTTGAATTGCCTTTTAAAACAGTGGGGGAAACCCTCCAAACAGTTCTTTAAACCCTAAGGGTATGGGGATTTTATCATTTAGAACTGCTTTTACCAAATACTTTATTACACAGCGTTGGGTTTAAGTTAATCTTATTTCACCATATCGTTCAGTGCCTGAAAATAACTTTGGTAACATGTGTGGCCCTTGTTTTCCACCCGGGGAAAATGTTCAAAAAGTTCGTTTTTTAAAACCATGTCATGATGTTTTCAAGTGTTTTCACAACATAGAAGTTAAGACTCATTGAGTTTCACTCAACTTTTGATTTGGCCCAATGCAAGTCAAAGGGGATTTCAAAAAATGGTTTTAGTGTTGAAATGCACTTTTTAAAAAAAGTTGGAAAAACCCTCCCACAGTTCTTAACCATAATAAAGGGGGTTTTATCATTTAGAACTGCCCCACCAGAGTATTTTTACTTTTCCCCAGAGTTAGAGTTGAAGGTAACCTGAATTATCATAACACTTTTTAAGACCAAAACAACTTTTTGTAAAATAGTGACGGTTGTTTTTCCCCCAGGAAACTGTTCAAACAGTTCATTTCTGAAAAACTATGTCCAATGTGTTTTTAAGTTTTACAACATAGAAGAAAACTCATTGAGTTTTCCCCCTTCAGTTTTGTCCTTTTTGAAAATTAATGGGGGTTTGAAAAGTGAGTTTAAGATGTAAGTGCACTTTGAAAAAAAGTTGGGGGAAACCCTCCAAACAGTTCTTAACCATAAATACTGGGGGTTTCTATTTAAAACTGTTTTTTTCGATAGTATTTGACTTTACAAGCTTTGGTTGAAGGTAACCTTATTTCACCATAATGTGTTTCAGGCCTGAAAATTTACTTTGTGTAAAAATGTGTGACCCTTGTTTTCCACCAGGAAACTGTTCAAAACAGTTCATTTCTGTAAAAAATATGTCACTGATGTTTTTCAAGTGGTTTCCAAAAATAGAAGTTAAGACTCATTGATTTCACTCAATTTTAGATTTGGAAAAGCAAGTCAAAAGGGGTTTTAAAAATGAGTTTAAGATGTTTGGGAAAAACACTTTGAAAAACGGGTTAAAATCAAACAGTTCTTAACCAAAAAAGGGGACTGGGGATTTTTATCATTTAAAAAACTGCTTTTTCCAGAGTATTTTGACTTTCCCTTTGGGGTTTGAGTTGAAGGTAACCTGAATTCACCATACTTAGCGTTTCCAAAAGGGGTGAAAATCACTTTGTTTTAAAACATGTTGGCGCCTTGTTTTTCCCCCAAGGGAAAAAATTTTTAAAACAGTTCATTTCTGTAAAAAAATATGTCGCGGGTGTGTTTCAAATTTGTTTTTACAACAGAATTAAGACTCATTAAATTTAACTCAACTTCCCGTTTTTTCCCGGGAACTCAATAGGGTTTTAAACGTTGATTTGAGATGTTAATTGCACTTTGAAAACGGTGGGGGAAAACCCTCCCAAAAAAATTCTTAACCCTAAGGGTACTGGGGTTTTATCATTTAGAACTGCTTTTTTCCAGAGTACTTTTTACTTTACACAAACGTTAGGTTGGGAAATTAATCTTATTTCCCCAAAATCCCTTTCAGGGCCTGAAAATAACTTTGTGTACACATGTGTGGCCTTGTTTTCCACCCGGAAACTTTTAAAACAGTTGTTTCTGTAAAAAAAATATTCCCGATGTTTTTTAAGTGGTTTCACAACATAAAGTTAAGACTCCCTTGAGTTTCACTCAACTTTAGATTTGGCCCCCAAAGCAAGGGCAAAATGGATTTCAAAAAATGAGTTTGAGATGTTGAAATGCACTTTGAAAAAAAGTTTGGGGAAATCATCAAACAGTTCCCATAAGGGTACTGGGGGTTTTTATCATTTTTGAACCTGCCCCCACCAGAGTATTTTGACTTTCCCCAAGTTAGAGTTGAAGGTAACCTGAATTCATCATAACACTTTTTTAAGACCAAAAAACTTTTTGTAAAACATGTGTTAACGGCTTGTTTTTCCCCCGGAAACTGTTCAAAAAAGTTCATTTCTGTAAAAAAATATTCCCGATGTGTTTCCCAAATGGGCACAACATAGAAATTAAGACTCATTGAGTTTTCCCCAACTTTAGAAATTTGGCCCCAAGAGGGCAAAGGGGGTTTTAAAAAATTTAGTTTGGGAAAATTTGGGGGGTGCCAAAACAGTTGGGGAAAACCCTCCCAAAAAGTTCTTAACCATAAAAAGGGACTGGGGATTTCATCATTTTTGAACTGCCTTTTTCCAGAGTATTTTTTACTTTTAAAACAGCGTTAAAAGGGTTTGGGGGAAACTTATTTCACCCCAAACCCGTTTCAGGGCCTGAAAATAACTTTGTGTACACATGTGTGGCCCTTGTTTTTCCCCCAGGGAAAATGTTCAAAACAGTTTTATTTTTTTAAAAACATTGCAAAAAGTGTTTTTAAAATGGTTTTTACAACATTTGAAGTTAAGACTCATTGGGGTTTCACTCAATTTTGGAAATTTCCCAATCAAATTTAAAAGGGGGGTTCAAAAAATGAGTTTGAGATTTTAAAGACTTTTAAAAAAGTTAAACCCTAAACAGTTCTTAACCCATAAAAATTTTCTGGGGATTTCATCATTTAGAACTCTTTTAAACCCGGTATTTTTTACTTTCCACCCGAGTTAGAGTTGAAGGTTTTAAACCCGAATTACCATAACGCGTTTCAAAAGGGGTGAAAATTTACTTTTGTACACATGTGTGACGCCTTGTTTTTTCCCCCAGGAAACTGTTCAAAACAGTTCATTTTTGAAAACTATGTCGCAGATGTGTTTCAAGTGGTTTTACAACTTAAGTTAAAACTCATTTAAAATTTAATCAACTTAGTTTTTTCCCAATGCAACTCAAAAAGGGAAATTTTAAACGTTGATTTGAGATGTTGGAAATTTCACTTTAAAAAGGGGGAAACCATCCCAAAAAGGGTTTTTAACCATAAAAGGGGGCTGGGGATTTTATCATTTTGAACTGCTTTTACCAGAGTACTTTGACTTTACACAAGGGGTTAGAGTTGAATTAATCCATTTCACCATTTCCCTTTCGGGGGCCCGAAAAAAACTTTGTGTACACATTTTGGCCTTGTTTCCCCCAGGAAACTGTTCAAACTCAGTTGTTTCTGTAAAAAACTATGTCCTTTATATTTTTCCCAAATGGTTTCACAACATTTGAAGTTAAGACTGTTGGTTTACTCAACTTTAGATTTGGGCCCCAAAGCAAGGGAAAATGGATTTCAAAAAATGGGGTTTGAGATGTTGAAATCACTTTTGAAAACAGTTGGGAAATCATCCAAAAGTTTTTAACCATAAGGGTACTGGGGTTTCATCATTTAGAACTGCCCCCACCAAAAATTTTGACTTTCCACAGAGTTAGAGTTGAAGGTAACCTGAATTCATTAACCCCCAAGACCTGAAAACAACTTTGTGCACATGTGTAACGGCTTGTTTTTTCCCCCGGAAACTTTTAAAAACAGTTCATTTCTGTAAAAAACTATGTAAAAATTTTTTAAAATTTGGGTTTTACAACATAAAATTAAGACTCATTGAGTTTCCTCAACTTCAGTTTTTTTCCATTGCAAGTTAATGGGGTTTCAAAAAACGAGTTTAAGATGTTTAAGTGCACTTTTGGAAAAAAAGTTGGGAAACCATCAAACAGTTCTTAACCAATTTAAAAGTACTGGGGGTTTCATCATTTTAGGGAAATGTTTTACGATAGTATTTTTTACTTTACACAGCGTTAGAGTTGAAGGAACCACCCTTTGGGGTTTCCTTTTACCGAAATTCTCTTTGTGTACACGTGTGACGCCTTGTTTTCCACCGGGAAAATTTTCAAAAAAAGTTCATTTTTAAAAATATTCCCGATGTGTTTCAAGTGGTTTCACAACATAAAAATTAAAAAACTCTTTAGTTTCACTCAACTTTAGGTTTTCCCAAAAAGCAAGTCAAAAGGGGGTTTCAAAAAGTGAGGTTGGGGGGTTGAAGTGCACTTTGAAAAAAAGTTGGGGAAAACCCTCCCAAAAAGGGTTTTTAACCATTTAAAAGTACTGGGGATTTCATCATTTTTGAACTGCTTTTCCAGGTTTTTGACTTTAAAAGCGTTGGGGGTTGAAGGTCCCTATTTCAACAAAGCGTTTTGAAACCTGAAAATAACTTTGTGTACACATGTGTGACGCCTTGTTTTCCACCAGGAAACTATTTAAAAAAGTTCATTTCGGTAAAAAACTATTCTTAGAAGTTTTTAGTGGTTTTTACAACATAGAAGTTAAGACTCATTGAGTTTTCCCCAACTTCAGTTTTTTTCCATTTTGCAAGTTAATGGGGATTTCAAAAAAGTGAGTTTTACGATGTTAAAGTGCATATTGGGAAAAAAGTTGGGGAAAAAATCCCAAAAAGTTCTTAACCATAAAGGGGACTGGGGTTTTATCATTTAGAATATTTTTTCCATAGTATTTTTGACTTTTTCACAAACGTTAGAGTTGAAGGTAACCTTATTTCACCAACCCCGGCCCCGAAATTCATTTGGGAACATGTGTGGCGCCTTGTTTTCCCCAAGGGAAAATTTCAAAACAGTTCATTTCGAAAAAAAATGTGCTGATGTTTTTTAAATTGGGTTTTACAACATAGAAGTTAAGACTCATTTTAGTTTCACTCAACTTTAGAATTTTCCCCCCAAAGCAAGTCCAAGGGGGTTTCAAAAATGAGTTTGAGATTTTGAAGTGCACTTTGAAAACAATTGGGAAAACCCATCAAACGGGTTTTTAACCATAAAGGGGATGAGGGTTTCTATTTTTGAACTCTTTTTCCCGAGTATTTTGACTTTACACAAACGTTAGAGTTGAAGGTAAACTTATTTCACCATAAGCGGTTTAGGGGGCCCGAAAATAACTTTTTACACATGTGTGACGCAAATTTTTTTTCCACCAGGAAACTGTTCAAAACAGTTCATTTGGTAAAAACTATGTGCAGAAGTGTTTTAAGGGGGTTCAAACCTTTTGAAGGTTTTTAAAACTCATTGGGGTTTCACTCAACTTCCCGTTTTTTTCCTTTCAAGTTAAGGGGGTTTCAAAAAATGAGTTTAAGATGTAAGTGCCTATGAAAAAAAGTTGGGGGAAAACCCTCAAACAGTTCTTAACCATAAAAGGGGACTGGAGATTTTTTTTCATTTAGAACTTTTTTTCCCTAGTATTTTGACTTTACACAAACGTTAGAGTTGAAGGTAACCTTATTTCACCATAATCGTTTCAGGGCCAAAATTCCGTTTTTCACATGTGTAGCCTTGTTTTCCCCCAGGAAACTGTTCAAAACAGTTCATTTCTGTAAAAAAAATATGTCCGATGTTTTTTTAAGTGGTTTTAAACCCTAAAGGAAAGACTCATTGAGTTTCACTTTTAATTTTTTGATTTATTTTTGCAAGTCCCAAGGGGGTTTCAAAAAATGAGTTTTTAGATGTTGAAATGCACTTTTGAAAAACGGGTTGGGGAAAACCCTTTCCCAAAAAAATTCTTAACCATAAAATTTTCTGGGGGTTTCATCTTTGGGGAAATGCCAACCCCAAAAATTTTGACTTTCCACGGTTGGGGTTGAAAGGGAACCTGAATTTACAATATTTGCGTTTCAAGGGCTGAAAAAACACTTTGTGTTAAAACCCTATTGACGCCTTGTTTTTCCCCCAGGAAACTGTTTTTAAAAAAGGGTTTTTTTAAAAAATTCGCAGGGGTGTGTTTCAAGTATTTCACAACTTAAGTTAAAAACTCATTAAAAATTTTAAATCAACTTCGGTTTTTTTCCCCAAAACAACTCAATTGGGGAAATTTTAAACGTTGATTTGAGATGTTGAATTTTCACTTTTTAAAAACAGTGGAAACCATCAAACAGTTCTTAACCCCCAAAATTTTGGGGGTTTTATCATTTAGAACTGCTTTTTCCAGAGTACTTTGACTTTACACAGCGTTAGAGTTGGTTAAACTTATTTCACCATATGGGTTTTAAAAGGGCCCTTTAAATAACTTTGTGTACACATGTGTGGCGCCTTGTTTTCCCCCAGGGGAAAATGTTCAAAAAAGTTCGTTTCTGTAAAAAATATGTCCTGATGTTTTTTAAGTGGTTTCACAACATAGAAGTTAAGACTCATTGGTTTCCCCTCAACTTTTTGATTTGGCCCCCAAAGCAAGTCCCAAAATGGATTTCAAAAAGTGAGTTTGAGATGTTAAAAGCACTTTGAAAAACGGAAATCATCCAAAAAATTCTTTAAACCCTAAGGGTACTGGGGGTTTCCTCATTTTTGAACTGCCCCCACCAGAGTATTTTGACTTTCCACAGGGGTTTTGAGTTGAAGGTAACCTGAATTCATCATAACACTTTTTTGGGGGGGAAAACCCCTTTTTGACCCGTTGGGGTTTTTTTTCCACTAGGAAACTGGGCCCAAAAAAGTTCATTTCTGAAAAAATATGTCACAGATGTGTTTCAAGTGGTTTCACAACAAAAGTTAAGACTCCCTTGAGTTTTACTCCCAAATTCAGTTTTTTCTTTTTGGGGGGAATTGGGGGTTTCAAAAAGCGAGTTTAAGGAAGGAAATGCACTTTGAAAAACAGTTGGGGAAAACCCTCCCCAAAAAGTTCTTAACCATAAAGGGGCTGAGGGATTTCATCATTTTTGAACTGTTTTTGATAGTATTTTTTACACCAAAGGGTTGGGGGAAAGGGAACCTTATTTCACCATAAACGTTTTTGGGGGCCCGAAATTCACTTTTTTAAAGTATTGGACGCCTTGTTTTTTTACCAGGAAACTGTTCAAAAAAAGTTCATTTCTGTAAAAAACATTCATGATGTTTTTTAAGTGGTTTCACAACCCCCTTTGAAGTTAAAAATCATTGAGTTTCCTCAATTTTAGATTTGGCCAATGCAAAATCAAAGGGGGTTTCAAAAAATGAGTTTGAAAATGTTGAAATCGCGAAAAAAGTTGGGGAAAACCCTCCCAAAAAGTTCTTAACCATAAGGGGGACTGGGGATTTCATCATTTAAAACTGCTTTTACCAAGGTATTTTTTTACTTTAAAACCGTTAGAGTTGAAGGTAAAAAATTATTTCACCATACGGATTCAGGGCCTGAAAATAACTTTTTTGTACACATGTGTGGCGCCTTGTTTTTTCCCCCAGGAAAATGTTCAAAAAGTTCATTTGGTAAAAAATGCCGGAAGTGTTTCCGTGGTTTTTACAACATAAGGTTAAGACTCATTGGGGTTTTTACTCAACTTCAGTTTTTTTCCCTTGCAAGTTAATGGGGGTTTCAAAAATAGGGTTTTTATGGAAGTGCATATGAAAAACCCGTTGGGAAACCCCTCCAAACAGTTCTTAACCATAAGGGTCCCGGAAATCATTTAGAACTTTTTTTTCCATGGTATTTTTTACTTTACACAGCGTTAGGTTGAAAGGGAACCTTATTTCACCATTTAAAGCGTTTCCGGGGCCCCCGAAATTCACTTTGTGTACACATAAAGGCGGGGCCCGGGTTTTTCCCCCAGGAAACTGTTTTAAAACAGTTCATTTTTTGTAAAAAATATGTCACTGATGTTTTTAAGTGGGTTTTACAACATAAAATTAGAAATCATTGGTTTCACTTTTAATTTTAGATTTGGCCCCCTCAAGTCAAGGGGGTTTCAAAAATGAAGGGTTTTAGATGTTTTAAATGCACTTTGGCGGGTTTGGAAAAACCCTCCAAAAAAAAATTTTTTAAACCCTATAAAAGGGGACTGGGGATTTCATCATTTAGAACTGCTTTTACCAGGTATTTTTTACTTTCCCAAAAGTTAGAGTTGAAGGTAAACTTATTTCACCATTGCAGGGTTCAGGGGGCCTGAAAATAACTTTTTTTTGTAAAATGTAAAGGCCTTGTTTTTCCCCCGGAAACTGTTCAAAACAGTTCATTTCTGTAAAAAAAATATGCCAGATGTGTTTCAAGTAATTTTACAACTTAGGAATTAAGGGGCTTTATTAAATTTAACTCCAACTTCAGTTTTGCCCAAAGCAACTCAATAGGGGAATTTTAAAACGTTGATTTGAGATGTTGAATTGCACTTTTGAAAAAATGTGGGGAAACCATCCAAACAGTTCTTAACCATAAAAGGGGCTGGGGATTTTATCATTTAGAACTGCTTTTACCAAATTTCTTTATTTACACAGCGTTAGAGTTGGGGAAATTAATCATATTTCAATTTTATTTGCGTTTTAGGGGAAAAATTCCCTTTTTGTAAAATGTGTGGCCTTTTTTCCCTTGGGAAAATGTTCAAAACAGTTAAGTTTCTGTAAAAAAAATATGTCACTGATTTTTTTTTCATGTGGTTTCACAACATAGAAGTTAAAACTCATTGATTTCCTCCCAAATTTAGATTTGGCCCAATGCAAGTCAAAGGGGGTTTCAAAAAGGAGTTTGAGATGTTGGGAAAAACACTTTGAAAAAAAGGTTGGGGAAAAACATCCCAAAAAGTTCTTAACCATAAAAAATTTTAGGGGGGTTTTATCATTTTTGGGGCTCCCTACCAGGTATTTTGACTTTTCCCAGAGTTAAGTTTAAGGTGCCTGGGAACATCCTTTAAAACTTTTCAAAGACCAAAACAACTTTGTGTAAAATGTGTGCGGGTTGTTTTTACCAGGAAACTGTTCAAAACAGTTCATTTCTGTAAAAAATATTCCTAAAGTTTCAAAAACGTTTTACAACATAGAAGTTAAGACTCATTGAGTTTTACTCCTTAGTTTTTTCCCCTTTTCAAGTTAATGGGGATTTCCAAAAAATGAGTTTAGATGTAAATTTACTTTTGAAAACAGTTGGGAAAATCCAAACAGTTCTTAACCAAAAGGTACTGGGGGTTTCATCATTTAGAACTGTTTTTTCGATAGTATTTTGACTTTACACAGCGTTAGGTTGAAGGTAACCTTATTTCACCATATACTTAGCGTTTCCCCATTAAAAATTTACTTTGTGTACACATGTGTGGCCCCCCTTGTTTTCCACCAGGAAACTGTTCCCAAAAAAGTTAATTTCTGTAAAAACTATTTAAGCTGATGTTTTCAAGTGGTTTCACAACATGAAGTTAAGACTCTTGGGGGTTTTACTCAACTTTAGATTTAAAGAAAACAGAGTCAAGGGATTTCAAAAAATGAGTTTGAGATGTTGAAGTGCACTTTGAAAAAAAATTGGGGAACCCATCCCAAAAAAATTCTTAACCATTTAAAGGGGGCTGGGGATTTCATCATTTAAACTCTTTTTCCAGAGTATTTTGACTTTACACAACGTTAGAGTTGAAGGGAAACTTATTTCACCATACGATTCAGGGCCCCGAAAATAACTTTGTGTACACATGTGGAGCCCTTTTTTTCCCCCCGGAAACTTTTCAAAACCCGTTCATTTTGGTAAAAAAAATATGTTAAAAAGTGTTTCAAGTGGTTTCACAACATGAAGTTAAGACTCATTGAGGGTTTTACTCAACTTCAGTTTTTTTCCATTTTTAAGGTTAATGGGGGTTTCAAAAAGTGAGTTTTAAAAATGTAAAGTGCACTATGAAAAACGGGTTTGGGGAAAACCCTCCAAAAAAGGGTTTTTAACCATTTAAAGGGGACTGGAGATTTTATCATTTAGAACTGTTTTACCATAGTATTTTGACTTTAAAAGCGTTAGGTTGAAGGGAACCTTATTTCACCATAATGCGTTTTGGGGCCTGAAATTCACTTTGTTTACACATGTGTGCGCCCTTTTTTTTCCACCGGGGAAAATGTTCAAAACAGTTCAAACTGAAAAAAATAAAGCCGATGTTTTCAAGTGGTTTCACAACATAGAAGTTAAGACTCCTTTAGTTTCCTCAATTTTAGATTTGGAATGCAAGTCAAAGGGGGGTTTCAAAAGTGAGTTTGAGATTTTGAAATGCACTTTGAAAAAAAGGTTGGGGAAAACCCTCCAAACGGGGCTTAACCATAAAAGGGGACTGGGGGTTTCATCATTTTGGGGAAATCTTTTTCCAAAAGTATTTTTTACTTTCCACAGAGTTAGAGTTGAAGGTAACCTTGTTCACCATACAGCTTTCCAAAAGGGGTGAAAAATCACTTTGTGTACACATTTTGAGCCTTGTTTTTTTCCCCCAGGGAAAAAGTTCAAAAAAGTTCATTTCCCGTAAAAACTAAAAGGGGCCAGATGTGTTTTTAAATGGGTTTTACAACTTAAAATTAAGACTCATTAAATTTAACTCCCTTTAGTTTTGCCCCAAATTTCAACTCAATAGGAATTTCAAGCCCTTGATTTGAAGGGTGTTGGTTTCACTTTGAAAAACAAATGGGGCCCCTCAAAAAAAGTTCTTAACCAAAAAGGGTCTGGGGGTTTTTTTCATTTGAACTCTTTTTTCCAAATACTTTGACTTTACACAGCGTTAGAGTTGGGGGTTAATCTTATTTCACCATATTAAATTTTAGGGCCTGAAAATAACGGTAAAATGTGTGGGCCTTGTTTTCCACCGGAAACTGTTCAAAACAGTTGTTTCTGTAAAAAAAATATGTCACTGATGTTTTTTTAAGTGGTTTCACAACATAGAAGTTAAGACTCATTGAGTTTTTACTCAACTTTAAATTTGGAAAGAAGTCAAGGGGGTTTCAAAAAAGGGAGGTTTTAGATGTTGAAATGCACTTTGAAAAACAGTTGGGGAAAACATCAAACAGTTTTTCCCCATAAAATTTTCTGGGGGGTTTTATCATTTTTGAACTGCCCCTACCAGAGTATTTTGACTTTCCACAGAGTTAAAAGGGTTTAAGGTAACCTGAATTCCCTCATAACACTTTTTTAAGACTTGAAAACCTTTGTGTACACATGTGTAACGGCTTGTTTTTTCCCCAAGGGAAAAAATTTCCCAAAAAAGTTCATTTCTGTAAAAAATATTAAACTGATGTTTTCAAGTGGTTTCCCCCAAAATAGAAGTTAAGGGGGCATTGAGTTTCACTCAACTTTAGATTTATTTAATGCAAGTCAGGGGGGTTTCAAAACGTGAGTTTGAGATGTTGAAGTGCACTTTGAAAAACAATTGGGAAACCATCCAAAAATTCTTAACCAAAAAGGGTACTGGGGTTTCATCATTTTTAAAAATGCTTTTTTTTCCAAAGGTATTTTGACTTTACACAGGGGTTAAGTTGAAGGGAAACTTATTTCACCATAGCAGCGTTTCCCGGGCCTGAAAATAACTTTGTGTAAAATGTGTGGCCTTGTTTTTTCCCCCAGGAAAAAATTTTAAAACAGTTCATTTGGTAAAAAAATATGTGCAGAAGTGTTTCAAGTGGTTTTCACAACATAGAAGTTAAGACTCATTAAATTTAACTCAACTTCAGTTTTTTCCAAATCAACTCAATAAAAATTTCAAAACGTTGGTTTGAGATTTTGAATTTCACTTTTAAAAACAATTGGGAAAACCCTCAAACAGTTCTTAACCAATAAGGGTTTCTGGGGATTTCATCATTTTTGAACTGCTTTTACCAAAAGTATTTTTTACTTTACACAGCGTTAGGTTGAAAAAGGGAACCTTATTTCACCATAACGTATTTCCGGGGCCTGAAAATAACTTTTGTACACATTTGTGACGCCTTGTTTTCCACCAGGGGAAAATGTTCAAAACAAATTCATTTCTGGAAAAAATATGTGCTGATGTTTTTTAAATTTGGGTTTTACAACATAGAAATTTAAAAACTCATTGAGTTTTCCTCAACTTTTGATTTGGCCCAATGCAAGTCAAGGGGATTTCAAAGCGTGAGTTTGAGATGTTAAGTGCACTTTGAAAAACAATTGGGGAAAACCCTCCCAAAAAGTTCTTAACCCTAAGGGTACTGGGGAATTTATCATTTAGAACTGTTTTTTCCAAATATTTTTTACTTTGGGGTTAGAAATTGAAGGTAACCTTATTTCACCATAATGCGTTTCAGGGCCCCAAAAATTTACTTTTTTTAACCCTTTTGGCCCTTGTTTTTTCCCCCAGGGGAAAATGTTCAAAACAGTTCATTTCTGTAAAAAAATATTGCCCAAAATGTGTTTCCAAAAATTTCCAAAAATAGAAGTTAAGACTCTTAAAATTTTAAATCAACTTCAGTTTTTTCCCAAAAGCAACTCAATAGGAATTTCAAACGTTGGTTTGGGGAAAATTTTTAATTAAATTTGAAAAAAAGTGGGGAAAACCCTCCCAAAAAGGGTTTTTTAACCATTTAAAAATTTCTGGGTTTCATCATTTAGAACTGCTTTTACCAGGTATTTTTACTTTACACAGCGTTAAGTTGAAGGTAACCTTATTTCACCATAACGTATTTCAGGTCCTGAAAATAACTTTGTGGACACATGTGTGGCCCCCTTGTTTTTCCACCAGGGAAAATTTTCAAAACAGTTCATTTCTGTAAAAAAATATATGCCCAAAATTTTTTCAAGTATTCAACTTTTCAACATAGAAGTTAAAAACTCATTAAATTTAACTCAACTTCAGTTTTTGCCCAATGAAACTCAATAGGAATTTCAAAAAGGGGAGTTTGAGATGTTAAATTCACTTTGAAAAAAAGTGGAAACCATCAAACGGGTTTTTAACCATAAAATTTTCTGGGGATTTTATCATTTGAACTGCTTTTTCCCGAGTACTTTGACTTTACACAGCGTTAGAGTTGAAGGGGAAAACTTATTTCACCATACGGGGTTTCCCGGGCCTGAAAAATAACTTTGTGTACACATTTGTGGCGCCTTGTTTTCCACCAAAAATGTTTCCAAAAAAAGTTTCTTTCTGTAAAAAAACTATGTCACTGATGTTTTTAAGTGTTTTTACAACATAGAAATTAAGACTCATTGAGTTTCCTCAACTTTGTTTGGCCCCAAAGCAAGTCAAAGGGATTTCAAAAGTAAAATTTGGGAAAGTTGAAATGCACTTTAAAAAAAAATTAATTTAAAACCCTCCACAAGTTCTTAACCCATAAGGGTTTAAGGGGGTTTTATCATTTAGAACTCCCCACCAAAAGTATTTTGGCTTTTTCCCCAGAGTTAGAGTTGAAGGTAACCTGAATTCATCATAACACTTTTCAAGACCTGAAAACAACTTTGTGTACACATTTGTGACGGCTTGTTTTCCACCAGGAAACTTTTCAAAAAAGTTCATTTCTGGAAAAAAAATTTTAAAAGATGTGTTTCAAGGGGGTTTTACCTTTGAAGTTAAAACTCATTGAGTTTTACTAACTTCAGTTTTTGTCCTTTTGCAAGGTTAATGGGGATTTCAAAAGTGAGTTTAAGATTGAAGTGCACTTTGAAAAACAGTTAAAAGGGAAAACCCTCCCAAAAAGTTCTTAACCATAAAATTTCTGGGGATTTCATCATTTTTAAAAATGTTTTTTTCGATAGTATTTTGACTTTACAAGGGTTTAAATTGGGGAACCTTTTTTCACCATAATGCGTTTCAGGGCCTGAAACTCACTTTTTTACATTGTGACCCTTGTTTTCCACCGGGAAAATGTTCAAAACAGTTCATTTCCCCTTAAAAAAAATATGTGCGAAGTGTTTCAAGTGGTTTTTACAACATTGAAGTTAAGACTCATTGATTTCACTCCCAAATTCAGTTTTTTTCCATTGCAAGGTTAATGGGGATTTCAAAAGTGAGTTTAAGATGTGAAAATGCACTATGAAAAAGTTGGAAAACCATTAAACAGTTCTTAAACCATAAAGGGGGAAATGGGGATTTTTTTCATTTTGAACTGTTTTTTTCCATAGTATTTTGACTTTACAAGCGTTAGGTTGAAGGTAACCTTATTTCACCATAAGCGTTTCCCGGGCCAAAATTCCTTTTTGTAAAATTTGTGACGCCTTGTTTTCCACCAGGGGAAAATGTTCAAAACAGTTCATTTCTGTAAAAAAAATTAAGGAATGTGTTTCAAAGTTTCCAAAATTAAAGTTAAGACTCATTAAATTTAACTCAACTTGGTTTTTTCCCAAAAGCAACTCAATGGGGAAATTTTAAACGTTGATTTGAGATGTTTGGGGGCCTTTTGAAAAAAAATTGGGGAAAACCCTCAAACAGTTCTTAACCATAAAATTTCTAGGGGGTTTTATCATTTAGAACCCCTTTTTCCAAATTTCTTTGACTTTACACAAACGTTAGAGTTGGAATTAATCTTATTTCCCATAACGCGTTTTAGGGCCTGAAAATAACTTTTTTACACATTGTGGCCCCTTTTTTTACCAGGGAAACTGTTCCCAAAAAAGTTCGTTTCTGTAAAAAATATGTCACTGATGTTTTTTAAGTGTTTTTTACAACATAGAATTAAGACTTTATTGAGTTTCACTCAACTTTTGGGTTTTGGCCCCAAAACAAGTCAAAGGGGGTTTCAAAAAATGAGTTTGAGATGTTGAAATGCACTTTGAAAAACCCGTTTTGGGAAAACCCATCCACACAGTTCTTAACCATTAAAAAAATTTAAAGGGGGTTTTATCTTTTAAATTTCCCCCAAACCCGGTAGGAACTTTCCACAGAGTTAGAGTTGAAGGTAACCTGAATTCATCCCTAACACTTTTCAAGACCTGAAAACAACTTTGTGTAAAATTTTGACAGCTTGTTTTCCACCGGAAACTGGTTAAAACAGTTCATTTCTGTAAAAAAATATGTCACAGATTTTGTTTCAATTTGGTTTCACCCAAAATAGAAATTAAAAACTCATTGAGTTTCCCCTCAACTTCGGTTTTGTCCTTTTCAAGTTAATGGGGATTTCAAAAAATGAGTTTAAGATGTAAAATGCACTTTGAAAAAAAGTTGGGGAAACCATCCCAAAAAGTTCTTAACCATAAGGTACTGGGGATTTCATCATTTAAAACTGTTTTTTTGATAGTATTTTTACTTTCCCGCGTTAGGTTGAAGGTAACCTTATTTCCCATAATGCGTTTCAGGGCCAAAAATTTACTTTGTGTACACATGTGTGGGCCCCTTTTTTTCCCGGGGAAAATGTTTAAAACAATTCATTTCTGTAAAAACTATTCCCGATGTTTTTCAAATTGTTTCACAACAAAATTAAGACTCATTGAGTTTCACTCAACTTTTAGTTTTTTTCCATTCAAGTTAATGGGGATTTCAAAAGTGGTTTAAGATGTAAATGCACTTTGGAAAAAAAGGGTTGGGGAAAACCCTCAAACAGTTCTTAACCATAAAAAAGTACTGGGGGGTTTCATCATTTTAAAACTGTTTTGATAGTATTTTGACTTTTTCACAGCGTTAGGTTAAAGGGAACCTTATTTCACCATATCCCTTTCAGGGCCCGGGGGTTTCTTTGTGGCACTTTGACACCCTTTTTTTCCACCAGGACACTGTTCAAAACAGTTCATTTTCCCCTTAAAAAAATATTCCAGATGTGTTTAAGTGGTTTCACAACATAGAAGTTAAGACTCATTGAGTTTCAGTCAACTTTAGATTTGGCCCAATGCAAGTCAAAAGGGGTTTTAAAAAATGAGTTTGAGATGTTGGGGGGGGCACTTTGGGAAAAAAAGTTGGGAAACCATCCCAAAAAGTTCTTAACCCCAAAAAACTACACAAGGGGTTTCATTTTAAATTCTTTTTTCCAGAGTATTTTTTACTTTAAAACACAAACGTTAGGTTGAAGGTAAACTTATTTCACCATAACACGTTTCCCGGGCTTGGGAAAAAAACTTTTTGTACACATGTGTGACGCCTTGTTTTTCCCCCAGGAAACTGTTCAAAACGTTCATTTGGTAAAAAAATATTAACCAGATGTGTTTCAAGTGGTTTCACAACATAGAAGTTAAGACTCATTGAGTTTCACTCAACTTCAGTTTTTTTACATTGCAAGTTAATGGGGATTTCAAAAAATGAGTTTAAGAATGAAGTGCACTATGAAAAAAAGGGTTGGGGAAAACCAAAAAAACAGTTCTTAACCCATAAGGGTACTGGGGAATTTATCATTTTTGAACTGTTTTTTTTCCCCTAGTATTTTGTTTTTCACAGCGTTAAAAGTTGAAGGTAACCTTATTTCACCATTCGTTTCAGGGCCTGAAATTCACTTTGTGTACACATGTGTGACGCCTTGTTTTCCCACCAGAGGCTGGTTCAAAACAGTTCATTTCTGTAAAAAAAATATCACTGATGTTTTTAATTTGTTTCACAACATAGAAGTTAAAACTCATTTTAGTTTCACTCAATTTTAGATTTGGCCCAATGCAAGTCAAAGGGATTTCAAAAAATGAGTTTGAGATGTTGAAATGCACTTTTCCCTTAAAAGGGAAAACCCTCCCAAAAAGTACTTAACCATAAAAGGGTTTTGGGGGTTTCATTTTAGAACTGCTTTTTCCAGAGTATTTTGACTTTTTCCCCAGAGTTAGAGGGTTGGGAAAGGGAACCTGAATTCCCATACGGCGTTTCAAAGGGGGGAAAATCACTTTGTGTAAAAACATGTGTGGCCCTTGTTTTTCCCCCAGGAAACGCCCAAAACCCGTTCATTTCTGTAAAATCTATATGGCAGATGTGTTTCAAGTGGGTTTTACAACTTAGGAATTAAGACTCATTAAATTTAACTCAACTTCAGTTTTTTCCCCCAAAGCAACTCAATGGGGAAATTTTAAGCGTTGATTTGAGATGGAATTCACTTTGAAAAAAAATTAAACCATCCCAAAAAGTTCTTAACCATAAGGGGACTTGGGGGTTTTATCATTTAGAACTGCACCCAAAAACTTTTACTTTACACAACGTTAAGTTGAAGTTAATCTTTTTTTTCACCATAGCAGCGTTTCCCGGGCCTGAAAATAACTTTGTGTAAAACATGTGTGGCCTTGTTTTCCACCGGAAAAAGTTCCCAAAAAAGTTCGTTTTTGTAAAAAACTAACCCCCTTTTATGTTTTCAAGTGTTTTCACAACATAAAATTAAGCCCCATTGGGGTTTCCTCAACTTTAGATTTGGCCCAATGCAAGTCAAAGGGGGTTTCAAAAGTGAGTTTGAGATGTTGAAATGCACTTTTTAAAAAAAGTTGGTAAAACCCATCCCACGTTCTTAACCATAAGGGTACAGGGGTTTCATCATTTTAGAACTGCCCCCACCCGAGTATTTTGACTTTCCCCAGGTTAGAGTTGAAGGTAACCTGGGTTCATCCCTAACACTTTTCAAGACCCGAAAACAACTTTTTGTACACATTTAAAGACGCTTGTTTTTCCCCCAGGAAACTGTTAAAACAGTTCATTTCTGTAAAAAACTATGTCACAGATGTGTTTCAATTAGTTTCACAACATAGAAGTTAAGACTTTGAGGGTTTTACTCAACCAGTTTTTTTCCTTTGCAAATTAATGGGGATTTCAAAAATTTAGTTTAAGATTTAAGTGCACTTTGAAAAAAGTTGGGAAACCATCCCAAAAAAATTCTTAACCCATAAGGTACTGGGGATTTCATCATTTAAAACTGTTTTTGATAGTATTTTGACTTTACACAGCGTTAGAGTTGAAGGGAACCTTATTTCACCATTCGTTTTGGGGCCTGAAATTCACTTTGTGTAAAATGTGTGACCCCCTTGTTTTCCCCCCCAGGAAAAAATTTTAAAAAGTTCATTTCTGGAAAAAATATGTCCCCAGATGTGTTTCAAGTATTTCACAACATAGGAATTAAGACTCATTGAGTTTCACTCAACTTCCCGTTTTTGTCCATTGCAAGTTAATGGGGATTTCAAAAGTAGGTTTTAAAATGTAAGTGCACGAAAAACAGTTGGGGAAAACCCTCCCAAAAAGTTCTTAACCATAAGAGTACTGGGGATTTCATCTTTTGAACTGTTTTTACGATATTTTTGACTTTACACAACGTTAGAGTTGAAGTTAATCTTATTTCTTTTCTACGTTTTAGGGCCTGAAAATAACTTTGTGTACACATGTGGGGGCCCTTTTTTTCCACCAAGGGGAAAATGTTCAAAAAGTTGTTTCTGTAAAAAACTATGTCACTGATGTTTTTTAAGTGGGTTTTACAAAAGGAAATTAAAACTCATTGAGTTTCACTCAACTTTAGATTTGGCCCCAAAGCAAGTCAAGGGGGTTTCAAAAGTGAGTTTGAGATGTTGAAATGCACTTTGAAAACAGTTGGGAAATCATCAAACAGTTCTTAACCATAAAGGACGGGGGTTTTATCATTTTGAACTGCCCCCACCCGAGTATTTTGACTTTCCACAGAGTTAGAGTTGAAGGTAACCTGAATTCATCCTTTAAAACGTTTCAGGATTTAAAAAAAATTTGTGTACACATGTGTGACGGGTTGTTTTCCCCCAAAAATTTTCAAAACAGTTCATTTCTGTTAAAAAAATATGTCCAAATGTGTTTCAAAGTTTTCACAACATAAAATTAAGACTTTGAGTTTCACTCCCTTCAGTTTTTAAAAGCAACTCAATAAAGGGAAATTTTAAAAAGGGGAGTTTGAGATGTTGAAATTTCACTTTGAAAAACAGTGGGGAAAACCCTCCCAAAAAGTTCTTAACCCTAAAAAGGGGACTGGGGATTTTATCATTTAGAATTTCCCTTTTTCCAGAGTATTTTGACTTTACACAGCGTTAGGTTTTAAGGTAAAATTATTTCACCATAAACAGCGATTCGGGGCCGAAAATAACTTTGTGTACACATGTGTGCGCATTGTTTTCCACCAGGAAACTTTTCAAAACAGTTCATTTCGGTAAAAAAAATATGTCGCAGAAGTGTTTCAAGTGGTTTCACAACATAGAAGTTAAGACTCTTGGTTTCACTCAACTTCAGTTTTGTCCATTGCAAAGTTAATGGGGGTTTCAAAAAATGAGTTTAAAAATGTAAAATGCCATGGAAAAAATTGGGGAAAATAAAAAGTTTTAACCATAAAAAGGGGACTGGAGATTTTATCATTTAGAACTTTTTTTCCATAGTTTTTACTTTACACAAACGTTAAGGGTTTAAGGAACCCCTTTTTTCACCATAATCCCTTTCCCGGGCCGGGGAATTCCCTTTTTTTACATGTGTGGCCTTGTTTTCCCCCCAGGAAACTGTTCAAAACAGTTCATTTCAAAAAAATATGTCACTGATGTTTTTTTAAGTGGTTTTTACAACATAAATTAAGACTTTGAGGGTTTCCCAATTTTAGATTTGGCCCAATGCAAGTCAAAGGGGATTTCAAAAGTGAGTTTGAGATGTTGAAATGCACTTTGAAAAAAAGTTTGGGGAAAACCCTCAAACAGTTCTTAACCATAAAGGGTACTGGGGATTTCATCATTTAGAACTGCTTTTCCCCTTTTTTTGACTTTAAAAGCGTTAAAAGTTGAAGGTAAACTTATTTCACCATAACGCGTTTTAGGGGGCCCGAAAATAACTTTGTGTACACGTTGGCCCCTTTTTTTCCAAGGGGAAAATGTTCAAAAAAGTTCATTTGGTAAAAACTAAAGAGAAGTGTTTCCAAATGGTTTTCACAACTTGAAGTTAAGACTCATTGAGTTTTCCCCAACTTCAGTTTTTGTCCATTTTTAAGTTAATGGGGATTTTAAAAAATGGGGTTTAGATGTAGAAGTGCACTATGAAAAAAATTGGGGGAAAACCCCCAAACCCGTTCTTAACCATAAAAAGGGGACTGGGAATTTTTCATTTAGAACTGTTTTTTAAACCCAAAATATTTTGACTTTACACAGCGTTAGAGTTGAAGGTAACCTTATTTCACCATAAAAAGCGTTTCCCGGGCCTGAAATTTACTTTGTTTTTCACATTTGGGCCTTGTTTTCCCCCGGGAAAATGTTCAAAACAGTTCATTTCTGTAAAAAATATTGCCCGATGTGTTTCAAATATTTCACAACATGAAGTTAAGACTCATTAAATTTAACTCAACTTCAGTTTTGCCAAATGCAACTCAATAGGAATTTCAAACGTTGGGGTTTGAGATGTTGAATTACGCTTTTTAAAAAAAGTGGGGAAAATCAAACAGTTCTTAACCATAAAAAGGGGACTGGGATTTCATCATTTGAACTGCTTTTACCAGAGTATTTTTCTTTTCACAGCGTTAGAGTTGAAGGTAACCTTATTTCACCATAGCTTTTTAGGGCCTGAAAATAACTTTGTTACACATTGTGCGCCTTGTTTTCCCCCAGGAAACTGTTCAAAACAGTTCATTTCTGTAAAACTATGTAAGATGTGTTTCCCAAATGTTCAACTTTCACAACATAGAAGTTAAGACTCTTTAAAATTTTAAATCAACTTCGGTTTTTTCCCCCTGAAACTCAAAAGGGAAATTTTAAAAGGTGAGTTTGAGATGTTAAAAATTCACTTTGAAAAACAATTGGGAAAATCCAAAAAGTTTCTTAACCATTAAAATTTTCTGGGGATTTCATCATTTAGAACTGCTTTTACCAAGTATTTTTTACTTTACACAGCGTTAGAGTTGAAGGTAACCTTATTTCACCATAAACATTTCAGGTCCCGAAAATAACTTTGTGTAAAAGTGTGGCCCCCTTGTTTTCCACAATGAAACTGTTCAAAACAGTTCATTTCTGTTAAAAAAAATATGTCGAATGTGTTTTTAAATGGTTTTACAACTTAGAAGTTAAGACTCATTAAATTTAACTCAACTTTAGATTTGGCCCCAAAGCAAGTCAAAGGGGGTTTCAAAAATTAGGGTTTTAGATGTTGAAGTGCACTTTGAAAAAAAGTTGGGGAAAACCCTCCCAAACAGTTCTTAACCATAAGGGTACTGGGGATTTTATCATTTTGAACTTTTTTACCATAGTATTTTTTACTTTAAAAGCGTTAGAGTTGAAGGTAACCTTATTTCACCATAAACGTTTTGGGGGCCCAAAATTTACTTTGTGGTAAAAATTTTTGGCCTTGTTTTCCATCAGGAAACTTTTCAAAACGGGTTAACTGGAAAAAAATATGTAGATGTGTTTCAAGTGGTTTTTACAACTTAAAATTAAGACTCATTAAATTTAACTCAACTTCAGTTTTGCCCAATGCAACTCAATAGGAATTTCAAGCGGTGATTTGAGATGTTGAATTGCACTTTGAAAACAGTGGAAACCATCAAACAGTTCTTAACCATAAAGGTACTGGGGATTTTATCATTTAGAAATGCTTTTACCAGAGTACTTTGACTTTACACACGTTAGAGTTGAAGTTAATCTTATTTCACCATACTTGGTTCAGGGCCTGAAAATAACTTTGTGTACATGTGTGCGCCTTGTTTTCCAAGAACTTTTCAAAACAGTTGTTTCTGTAAAAACTATGTCACATGATGTTTTCAAGTGTTTTCACAACATGAAGTTAAGACTCATTGGTTTCATCAACTTTAGATTTGCAATGCAAGTCAAGGGATTTCAAAAAGTGAGTTTGAGATGTTGAAATGCACTTTGAAAACGTTGGTAAACCATCACACAGTTCTTAACCATAAGGTAATTTGGGGTTTCATCATTTAGAACTGCCCTACCAAATTATTTTGACTTTCCACAGAGTTAGAGTTGAAGGTACCTGAATTATCAACTTTTCAAGACCCAAAACACTTTGAATACACATGTGTCAGGCTTGTTTTCCACCAGAAACTGTTCAAAACAGTTCATTTCTGTAAAACTATGTCACAGTGTGTTTCAAAATGTTTCACAAAACATAAGTTAAGACTCATTGGTTTCACTCAACTCAGTTTTGTCCTTTCAATTAATGGGGATTTCAAAAGTGAGTTTAAGATGTGAAATGCCTTTGAAAAACAGTTGAAACCATCAACCAGTTCTTAACCATAAGAGTCTGGGATTTCATCATTTAAAACTGTTTTCGATAGTTTTGAACTTTCATTAGAGTTGAAGGTAACCTTATTTCACCATAATGCGTTTCAGGCCTGAAACTCATTTGTAACTGTGTGCCTTGTTTTCCACCAGGAAACTTTCAAAAAGTTCATTTCTGTAAAAACTATTGAGAAGTGTTTCAAGTGGTTTCACAACATTGAAGTTAAGACTCATTGAGTTTCACTCAACTTCAGTTTTGTCCATTGCAAGTTATGGGGATTTCAAAAGTAGTTTAAGATGTGAAGTGCACTAGGAAAAACAGTTGGGAAAACCATCCAAACAGTTCTTAACCATAAGGGAACTGGGGATTTTATCATTTAGAACTGTTTTACCATTATTTTTGACTTTACAGCGTTAGAGTTGAAGGTAACCTTATTTCACCATATGCGTTTCAGGGCCTAAAATTTAACTTTGTGTACACTTTTGCCCTGTTTCAACCAGAACTGTTCAAAACAGTTCATTTCTGTAAAACTATGTCGAGATGGTTTCAAGTAGTTTCACAACTTAAAGTTAAGACTCATTAAATTTAACTCAACTTCAGTTTTGCCCAATGCAACTCAATAGGAATTTCAAGCGTTGATTTGGATGTTGTTACTTTGAAAACAATAGGGGAAACCATCAAACAGTTCTTAACCATAGGGTACTGGGGATTTTATCATTTAGAACTGCTTTTACCAAGTCTTTGACTTTACACAAGCGTTAGGTTGAAGTTAATCTTATTTCACCATAAGCGTTTCAGGGTTTCAAAATAACTTTGTGTACACATTGGACTTGTTTTCCACAGGAAACTATTCAAACAAGTTCGTTTCTGTAAAAACTATGTCACTGATGTTTTCAAGTGTTTCACAACATAGAAGTTAAGACTCAATTGAGTTTCACTCAACTTTAGGTTGCCCAATGCAAGTCAAGGGATTTCAAAAGTGAGTTTGAGATGTTGAAATGCACTTTGAAAAACAGTTTTAAACCATCCACACAGTTCTTAACCATAAGAGTCAGGGGTTTCATCATTAGCAAACTCCCTACCAGAGTATTTGACTTTCCACAGAGTTAGAGTTGAAGGTAACTGAATTTTCATCATAACACTTTTCAAGACCTAAAACAACTTTGTGTACACATGTGTGTGAGCTTGTTTCCACCAGAAATGTTCAAAACAGTTCATTTCTGTAAAAACTATGTCACAGATGAATTCAATTGGTTTCAAGCTAGAAGTTAAGACTCATTGAGTTTCACTCAACTCAGTTTTGTCCTTTCAGTTAATGGGGATTTCCAAAAGTGAGTTTAAGATGTAAGTGCACTTTTGAAAAACAGTTGGGAAACCATCAAGTTCTTAACCATAAAGTACTGGGGATTTCATCATTTAAAACTGTTTTTTACGATAGTATTTGACTTTACAAGCGTTAGAGTTGAAGGTAACCTTATTTCACCATATGTTTCAGGATTTCACTAAATTACTTTATGTGTCACATGTTGCTTGTTTTCCACGCAGGAAACTGTTCAAAAAGTTCATTTTGTAAAACTTATGTCACAGATGTGTTTCAGAATCAGTTTTCACAACATAGAAGTTAAGACTCATTGAGTTTCCTCAACTTCAGTTTTTCATTACAGTTAAGAGTTTCAAAAAGTGATTTAAGATGTGAGTGCACTTGAAAACGTTGGAACCATCAAACAGTTCTTAACCACTAAGAGTACTGGGGATTTCATATAGAACTGTTTGAAGATTTTGACTTTACACACGTTAGGTTGAAATAACTTATTTACCATTCGGTTTAGGAATTTTCTTTTGCGTACATGACAGTTTCAGGAATGTTAAACAGTTCATCTGAAAGACTAAGCAAATTTTAAATTTTTTACCAAATTAAACCGGGGTTCAG
>NW_024385517.1:0-15168 GCF_016835505.1 Polypterus senegalus
CATAATGGGAGCAGCTGAAAGAAGAAGAAGAAGACATAGCACTTAACAAGCACTTTGAAATGCATTTTCCAGCTGCTTTGTCCCTTTGCCTACTATTACAGGTAGTCCATTGACCTGGGGTCAGAGTCAACTCATATGCTCACTGTCCCTCAGCTCTGTGAGTGTCACTGGTGAACATGCGCCCAGGCAATTAGAACCCTGTCACGCATCCTGGCTGCTAAAGTGCTGTCTAAGTGCTGTGTCTGCAAAATGGCGATCACAGAGCTGCTTTTATGTCAGTGTCTCCAGGCAGTCCCATCCTCCTCAGACAGATCTCGACCTCCTGAAGCGTGTGTCTCTCTCAGGTCTGGACCCAGGGGCACTATGGCACACCAGTTGAAAAAACACTTGTGATCAAATTGTTGATGGTGATGAGCAATTGAAGATAGTGTTGATGGAGTTTTAATGCAAGTTTTAATGTACACCAATTCAACAGATGCTTATACTTTCATTTAAATCAGTCTTTAGCAGTGCATTAAGTTTAGTGCATTTAGTTTACTTTGACATGTCTGTATTTAATATACTATGCCATCTTGAGAATCTTAAGATTTTTTTGTTGTTATTTTTGTAGGTGCTTATAATACATTGGCCTTGTTCTCTTATTGCCTTCTTTTCAACTTGCCTTGTAGGAAGGCATTTAAATTCAGGTTGTACTTACTCAAGTAGTATTTTGTTAAAAGTTCAGGTTTTGGTTCATTGTTTAAGTTTAAGTTATGCCATATTTTTTTTTATACTTCTTCGTGTTGATTCTTCATTATTGCTGTGATTCAGTGTGTATTTACTTATATATGCACAAACACAATATATACACTTGATATGTGATATACTTGTATATACATTCATACAAATCACATACAATTATTACTGCTTTTTGCATTGCTGTCTGATACTTCTGCAATTTTTACTACTTTGTTCATTTTTTTATTTCTCTAGTTATTTAAAAAAAATCACAAAAATGAAAACATTTAGTGAAAAAATATTATTTTAGGATTACTCAGAAAATTAAAAGTTTAAATTAAGTTTGCCATGATGATAACAGTTGTACAGCTGAAGTTGTCTACCTGCTATCCAAGAAACACACTTTTCAGCTCCCAGTAATTGTCTCTGGCTGTTGTAACTTTCAGGAAAATCCAAATATATTACAAGTGAACTTAAATTTGCTTGAGTAACAAAAATGAGGGTATTGCCTCAACATAAAAAGGCAGAAGAAAGACTTTAGCTATTTTTAACACAATTCCATGCTGTCTCAAAAACATTACAAATCTAGGAATCTAATGCAAATATGGAATTAGCATTAGCCAACTGAGGATTACAGGAAACCTGCTGGGATGTCAAAGTGGTGAAGCTAGGTCTTTCACCTCTAACTTGATGAAGAAAAGCATCACTAACAGGGGTCAGATACCATAAACGATTTACTTAAGAAGATCAGAGCCTTCTTGAGGATTGGCACTAGCCTGTACCCCCAAATTCCCATGAATTACTTTTAGTACAAGGTTTAAACAATATTTTAACAATGAAAACATGTGGACTGGACTGAAACTGATCAGCTGATCCCAGGTCTTGTTTTAAAGTTGAATCCTGATAAATTATGTTATTTATCTTTAATGTTTTTTTAACCTAAAGATAATACTCTTGGTATAAATGGAAAGAATAACCTGTATTTCCATAAAAGCTGAAACTATAATTTGTTTGAAATCTTTTAAAATGCAAAGCTTAACTGCCTATTTTGAGAAAATTATTTACAAGGCTGTACTTTAACTGATAAACAATCTTATCATTACGAACCTTTTTATATGTTCTTCTGAGCCGAGTAAGGGTTGCAAAACAGCTCTATAACTGATCGGCTTCCTCTTTTAAAGGGAAAATATGGGATAAGTTATCTCATAAAGATTGCAGAAGCTGGGATTTTGCTATCAGAATATTATAAAGGGAATTGTTCTTAGTTCAAACAAATAACAATCACCATTCTTTCAATCAATTTTAAAGATTCGCTTTTAGATGCCTGTTTTATTTTGAATGAATATTTACAGCTTCCTATTTTTAAAACTGACATGTTTACAAAACGCATCCTTACTTTAATCAACCCATTCTTTTAATATGAAGAGGTTGGTGATCTGTGCGACTGTGGAGACCCTATTCTTTTAATGTGCTCCCTTGTATCTGACACTGAAACTGCTTATTTGAATGATGGAATAAAAACTTATACTGTTGGTGGTTCAGTTATGAAGGCACCACCAGACTGATGCAATTTATCAGCACCATTGCATAATTAATAGATAACTGAATTAGTTAAAGTAAATAAACGTCGTTACAGTGGTCAGCACTTTTGCTTCAAAGATTCAGAGACCTGAGTTAAATTTATTTTCAGGTTGAATATCGTCCCTATGTCCATATACAGTAAACCCTCGTTTATCGCGGTTAATCCGTTCCAGACTCTACCGCGATAAATGAATTTCCGCGAAGTAGGATTCTTTATTTATAAATCTAATATTTTCGCAGTTAGAGCATAGAAAACCTGTTTACGACCTTCTAAATACGTTTTTTAACATTATTAGAGCCCTTAGACATTAAATAACACCCCTTAGTCAAAAGTTTAAACTGTGCTCCATGACAAGACAGAGATGACAGTTCCATCTCACAATTAAAAGAATGCAAGCATATCTTCCTCTTCAAAGGAGTGTGCACCAGGAGCAGAGAATGTCAGAGAGAGAGAGAGAGAAAGAGACAGAGAGAGAGAAAAGCAAACAATCAAAAATCAATAGGGCTGTTTGGGCTTTTAAGTATGTGAAGCACCGCTGGATAAAGCAGCTGCAAGAAAGGAAGCAATGTGAAGGTAGTCTTTCAGCATTTTTTTGGAGGAGCGTCCGTATCCTCTAGGCCAGTGTCCGAACAGCCCCTCTGCTCACACCCCCTCCGTCAGAAGCAGAGAATGTCAGAGAGAGTTAGAGACAGAGAAAAGCAAACAATCAAAAATCAATACGTGCCGTTCGGACTGTCAAGTATGCGAAGCACCATGCGGGAATCATATCATATATCATTGAGGAGTTTTATTTAATACGTAATACGTGCTCTGATTGGGTAGCTTCTCAGCCATCCGCCAATAGCGTCCCTTGTATGAAATCAACTGGGCAAACCAACTGAGGACGCATGTACCATAAATTAAAAGACCCACTGTCCGCAGAAATCTGCAAACCAGCGAAAAATCTATGATATATATTTAGATATGCTTACTTTTAAAATCTGCAATGGAGTGAAGCCGCGAAAATCGAAGGGTGATATAGCGAGGGATCACTGTAGATGATATGAGGTTAGATATAGAAAAATATGTAGGTTAGGTTTAGGGACAGACTGCTTATTTCTATTGTAAAATCATCTTGGGAGCAATAATCTATCTATCTATCTATCTATTTATGAGGTTAAGAACATGAATTGAATTCCATATTGAATATCATTTACCCTACTCATAATTTGCCTAGAAATAGTTTATTTATATAATACTGTGTAGCAAGACGAACTATTAGCTTAGACTAAAACACTTTCAGGACAGAAGCCATGCAAGAGTTAAGTAAGTTTAGCCAGAGAGCACCAATCAACCACAGAGCCTGATCTAAAAAGGTATTTATCAGGATACTGATTTGTGAAGCTCAGTTATGAAAAAGTGAAGAAAGAATAGCATGAAACCAAACCTGGCATGGGAATGGAATCTCCCTGTCATGCAGGCAGCCGAGTTTGAAGTCGTGTACTAGAATGCAGCATTGTTGTCCAGTCTTAAAGTGAGGCAAATGTTTGTAAGGAGAGAGGTTTCCTAGAAGGAGAGAGATGATTTACTTTGTTTGTGGAGACATTTTTGACTTGATGATGACTAACCCAAGAAAAAGAAAACGAGTTTCTTCTTTTTAAAAATATACATTAATACCACTATAATTGCAACATCATGTTTTCAGAGTATATGATTCTTGATTTTACTTTGGGAGAGTGGAGATTCTGCATTAAGGGCCAGTGGGGCATAGCCTCACCACATGTTGTGTAAAATAATAATAAGCAGTAACTTGTTTTCTTAAGCAATTTTTCCCATATTCTTATCAGTAATTATTTATTTGTCCCATATTTTCTATCTGCAATTATTCATGTAGTGTCAGAGACTAGACAAACAATAAAGAATAACTGAAAGCAAAAATAAGTAAGAAAATACACAATAAATGTATAGACTTCCTTTCAGACATGAGTTCTCAGTGAAATGAGCTAACATAACAAATAGATTTTTCTGGGCAGCAGGCATTTGTGAGGTGCTAATTATACTGTATTTATTGTTTATATCTACAGAGATGTATTTTGCCAGATGCTGTTGATGCCAGAGGGGATCACAATGATCTGATGGTAATCAAGAAAGACAAGGTACCAGCATACCATTGTTTCATTGATTTTTGGTGACATTAAAAGTATATCGCTAGTCATTAGAAAAAGAAGGACAGACATTATCAGATAGGTGCAGTAAGTAAGTGTAAACCTACAGTGGGCTGGCACCCTGCCCGGGGTTTGTTTCCTGCCTTGCGCCCTGAGTTGGCTGGGATTGGCTCCAGCAGACCTTGTAGTTAGAATATAGAGGGTTGGATAATGGATGGATGAAGTAAGTGTAAATGGTATAGAAGTTTGCATCTACATTGGAAAGTTCATATATAGTACCAACAGAATCGTCATACCTAAAACACCACTCCTTTAGGGACATTGTCATTTAGATAGCAAGATATAAGATGTCCTCGGCTCTTTCAAGTTGTTATTTTTTATTTAAAGAGTAATTAGATCATCACAATCAGCATCTCCCAACTGGATTCTTTGCGTCTAATGCTGAGAGAGATACAGATTTCAGCTACTGCCATCCGATCAGAATTTCAAGTTGCTCTATATAAAAAACAACCAATTCAAATATTTCTTTATTTAAAAACTATTAATCTTATCAGTAATTATTTTAAAATACTTCTAAAGGGTTAAAAATTGGTCATAAATGCTACCTCTATGAGAGAAAGCCTAGGAAGGACTGCACTACAGGTAATTTTTTCAGGGTACATGTTTGTATTTTTCCAACTTTGTCTTTCCTTCCTTCCTTGCACCCGAGATGATTCTTACTGACTAACATCAGCAGATTTACAGAATATAAAATGTAGTAAAAAAAAAACCCTAATAACCCATGATTCTGCCTGCTGTAAAATGAGCTTGATAGTTCTGAATAATATTGAACTATGACAAAAATGTACAAAAAAATACATATTGCTACAAACAAAATTTGAATTTATTTAGAATTTCACATTCTACAGTATGTAACCATAAACTGTTAATGTGCAGTTGTGCAATTTCCTGGCTCCTCTGTTTCTCTGTATTCCATTAGTATATGTTCAAATATAGTAGGTGTGCAACTCATTTGTGTGAAGTGTGCATGAACAGTTTTGGAAATGACAAATAAAATTCAAAATTTAAAAATCAATAATGGAGTTGTTCCGAGGGAGAAAGTAAGGAATATGTGCTGTTCACATAAACTGGTGAATATGAAAGAAAATTAAAACTCAGTAATTCTGCAAGGTGTCTACAATTATTTCCTCTCCATACGGGCGTTCAAATCTTGGTTCAAATGAATGCGCTTTGTGTTTTGTAGTGGCACTTAATTGACTTCAATATGTTGCCTTTGTGTTTGTTAGCTTCTGGTAAACACCAAGCTGCAGCCCAGATTGTAGTTTTGTGTGTTTACCTGAGGGGGGCAGTTATCAGGCAGTCCAGAGTGTTTTTAACCTGTGGGGTTTAAGGTTGATCGTTCTTTGGATTCACAAAATATGAATCAGTTGGCAGAGAAAACATCGCTGCTGCTACTGGGTTCACCCTGTGACCGCGCAGCATGTGTGTAGTCTATGAAGAAATGTGATGATTTCTGCATAAGTTCTTCAGATCCTGCTGGAGGTCAGTTTTGAGTTTTGATTGCATGCTGCAGCTGCTACAACACCATATTACATGCTGGTCAACCAATGTGTGAGTCAGTGTTAGCCCAGAAGAGATGCTACTTATGACCTTAAAGGAAGCAAATATACAAACAGTACTCATGTATGCACTCACCCACTGGCATTAATAATCCGTTAGTAAATAAAGTTATATCATTAGCACAAACCTACCAATTGTTTTGAATTCTCCATTATTATTTTGTTGATAATGTGTGTATATACAGTATACTGTATATTGAAGGATACAAATTGGATGGACAGGCATCCTGGCAGGAAGATCACTAGAGGTACTCCCTGCTATATTGGACTTCCATTTGACCCAGAAGTACAGCACTTCCGATACCAGAATAACCTCAATAAAAGGGACCACACTCCCTTATCCAGGTGAGTCGGAGCTGGGAGGACGGAGAGCAACACTCAGCTGGAGGGGAGTAGTGCAGTGGTGTGAGTAATAGTGGAGAAGTGATTGGAAGAGAGAAATTGTGTGCTTGTGTTACTTGGAAGAGGTTTTTTTGTAATAAAAAATCATCCTTTATTTGAACCCGGGACTCTGTGTGTGTTCATGTTTGGAGCTCACTGACACCCCTGTTTCCAACCACCCATCAACACCCCCACTAGCCACTTCACATCTCTGCCACTTACTTTGTGAAGGTGGGGGGTTTAGCTGAATGTGCTGAAGCTGAAGGAGATGTGGACGAATCAGCTGCTGGCTTGCTGCTGCTACCAAGCTGGGTGTTCTGCTTGATGCGCTGCACATCGATCATTTAAAAGCCTGTACAGCAGCTGTCTTTTGGTCTCACTTCCTTGTCTCGAGGGACATTAAAGTGTCTCCGAGAAATTGTTTGTAAGTAGTGGGTGATATGCAAGTAGTCTCGCAGGACTTCAACCTCTGAGATGATCACTTCTCAACCCAAGATTTTTTTACTATAATAGATAGATATTGATTGTGACCTAAAGAGGGAGCTCCTGCCACTCAAACGCCAAGTAGTGGCTGCTGGCTTCTTTTACAGTATAAGGCACCCGGAAGTACTCGTTAACCTTCTTACTGCAGCACTTCCAGGTGTGGCGGAACAGTTGCACCTTAGGGCTCAGCAGCAGCTGCATCACCCCCTGGCGGCACCCATGGAACCCAACAGGGCTGTATCACACTCCAGCTTCCATGGAGCCCTGCAGGAGTCCAAGGCACCGCTGCACCCCAAGGGGGCTGCCACCTAGCGCTCTGGGGGAGGTAATGTTCTGGATATATATACAGTATATATACACACATATGTAATCACAAGACACATCTGGTCCTCCACAATGTTAAATGAATGACATATAAATGCATTACAGACGTTTCCTTCACACTCATCTGGATTTTGCCAGAAATTAACACCAAGGAAAAGCTGCATGCAACAATTTTTGGATGCCATCTGACTGTGCATCAGACCGAACACAAACGGTGCAAGCCCGTGTGGAGGGTATGATTCATTGCACTGAGCAGAAAAATGCTCAGAATTCAATCTGCGCTCACCTGACACTACAGATAGCAGAAAAACACTTAGTTCAGACGTCCGTGTGGACAGGACCTTATGCTTCCTCAAGGTGGATCGCTGGTGGTCCAGGGTACTGCATGAAAATTGAAATATGGACCAACCTGAAGCAAAGCTGGAAAAAACTATGCTGAAAACTAGATTGAAGTTGGATTCAGCACCACGCCTGACTTTGTAACCCTAGCTTTTTAGCTTGAATGTGTGGCTGTTGTTAAAGTAATTATTTGTCAACAAAACTTACATGTTCCAATGTGTTTTCTACCTTGGAAGAATGTGTTCACCAAATACATAATAAAAGCAACTTAGAGTTTAGAGAATTAAATTAATGTACAGGTGATGAACCAAGTGGCAAGCAAAAAAAATGCCTTGTGTATATATGCAGCAAAAAGCTAAAAATCATAAGGTATAGTGGCACACTGTGATGAAAATGCCAGGGATGAGGCCAAAAGGGAAGATGAAGATGATACGGAAGAACAATCTCATCCTACTTGGTTGGCCACATCTTAAAAATGAACAAAAAGAATTGATGGGGTCTTAAGCCGTGTAACACAGGATATGGTAGATTAACTTATTGTTGTTGTGTGGTTGTAAATTTTCATTTCTTATTTTCACAGTTAATACTAACTTCTCCTTATCTGAAGGAAGAAGAATTGCTGGCAATAGTGATGTTACAAAGAATAGAAACATTTTGTGTACTGCTGCCAAATAAGAAAAGGGACTCACAAATAGTTTTTTCAGAAAAAATAAATGCCAGCAAAAAACACTGAAGATAGAAATGAGAGTGATGTGCTTAGTGGAGGTGAAATTTAATTCACACAGAATGTCTTGAGGAATGCTACTTATTACAGAGTTTTTTTCGTTAAATGAATCTATTTTTTATAAAGATTCCTCATGGCCCTCTTGATTACTAGCTTGGTTTTCATTGTGTTTCCTCCTCTAGAGGGCATCTTGAGTATTTTGACACTTATTGTGCTTTATAAAATTAACATTAGATAATCACTATTGGGCCCCGCCCCCTGCTCGCTTCACTAGCCCACTCCCGGGTTTGGTTTATCAGATATACAGTTTAAAGAGATTGTTAGTTTCATGGGAATTGTTACATATGCATTATTTTCACTTTTATTTTAAAACTTTTGTAAAAGCAATACTTTATTTCCGGCCCCGGGCGTGGTTATATCTCTTTCTTGCAGGATGTATAACTCTGCTCGTGTTGTGAAGGGGGTGCGGCTGAACGCACGCTAAGGAAATCCCGTCAGATCATCTTCTGTCTTTCTGCTGCTGGCGAGCTGGCTGTTCTGCTTGTCTCGCTGCCCGATCATTTCCAAGCCTGTACAGAAGCCGTCCTTTTGCCACTTCGCATCTCTGTTGCTCGCGTTGTGCGGGGGGAGGGTGAGGGTTAGTTTGGCTGAATGCACGCTAAGGAGAAGCTGTCTGATCATCTGCAGGATTTTTGCTGCTAGCGAGCTACATGTTTTGCTTGTCTCTTGTCGTTGTTTTAAGAGCTGGGAGCACATGAAGCGTGTTTGCCAACAGCAATCCAACAACTGCTAGGTTAGATGTCCGTGGACTTGTTTTAAATGATGTCTCACTGACTTGTTCCGCGTGACGTTGTAAAAACAATACTTGTCCTTTATTTCCGGCCCCGGGCGTGGTTAAATCTCTTTCTCAGGACGTATAATGCTGCTCTTGTTGTCAAGGGGGGTGAACGCATGCTAAGAAGGTGCCGTCGGATCATCTGCTGTCTTTCTGCTGCTGTCGCGCTGCTATCAGTCTTCCGTGCTGTACTCCGCCCTCCCTCAATCGGACCTAACAGTCACTTAAAACAAAAAAGGCTTCAGCCCTGGCTAGGATGGTACAATACTTTTGAATTTTACTGCTTTCTCATTTTTTACCTTTCTCTGCATGTGTATCATGCCATCATTTGTTTGAATCTTTCTAATTCCATTGCTTTCATAATCTCTTATCTGCCTTTTATTCTCTCCAATCCTTTTGGGTCTCTTTTGTCCACGCTGCTCTTTCTTCTTTGCTTTTATCTAGAACGTATTGTCCATATATGCTTTATATGTGCTGAGAGTACAGGTTCTGTGTGTGCTACGTGCCTTTACATGACTGAGTGTTATTTGATATTGTCTCGCGGGTCTTTTAAGTGTCTTCCGAGAACTTCTGAGAAGATCATGTATCGTCGCCCTGCTTTTCCTTTTCAGGATTTTTTTATAATAGAGAGATATATATTCATAATTAATTTTAGAACAGAGGGCGGTACGGTGGCGCAGTGTTAGTGCTGCTGCCTCGCAGTAAGGAGACCTGGGTTTGCTTCCCGGGTCCTCCCTGCATGGAGTTTGCATGTTCTCCCTGTGTCTGCGTGGGTTTCCTCCAGGTACTCCGGTTTCCTCCCACAGTCCAAACACATGCAGTTTAGGTGAATTGCCAATCCTAAATTGTCCCTAGTGTGTGCTTGGTGTGTGTGTGCCCTGCCTGGGATTTGTTCCTGCCCTGTACTGGCTGGGATTGACTCCAGCAGACCCCTGTGACCCTGTGTTAGGATATAGCGGGTTGGAGAATGACTGACTGACTATTCCAATGAGTAAGTAATTTTAATGTTCCTCTAGTTTGCAAAGTATTTTTATGCAAGACATACTAAATATTGCTGTCCATTTTAATATGCTTTAAGTGTTTTCCCAGTAGATAGAGTATATTTAGAGATCCGTTAGTAGATACGAAAAATTCAAAATGTTTGCAAATAGTTTTAATGAAAAATCTCTGTCAACTTGAATTAATAGGCTAAGTCACCAGTTATGAAGTAGATTAGTAGTGCTTAATATCCTGAATTTCAATATAACAGGAGCATGGTCATAGAAAAAATGTCATCACACTATCAGGATATGACAAATAATTGATAAAAAAAATGGTAGTCAATTTCTGAATAATTTTGATGAATTGGTGAGAAAAAGGTGATATGGTTTTGAATGTGGATAAAGAAACCTTATTGGATCCAAATATTTCTGAACTTTAATAAACTCTGAAATGATTCTGGCAGCTGTACGGTTGATATTGCACTCACTATTGTTGATGACCTACACAACTGAAATCTTTTACTATTATAGGCTCTGATTCTTAATATTTAAATGAGTGTCCAATAAGAAGACTATATTTGACTTACATAAGCTAAGATAGTGCTATTTTATTGGATTTATAATTGTTAGTTTTTCAGGTTGTAGAATTAAAGACTGATTGATATTACTTGATATTGATTGATATACTGGCTTGTGGGACACATTTGGCCCAGAAGCAACCTCCTAGTGGCCCAGACCGTAATCCCAACAGAAACACAGAGAAAAACTGGGGAAAACACATTTTGCAAGCCTTCATAAATTCCTACAGTAATACAGTCCATGAATGCAATACTTTGCATAGCCTAGCAACAATCAACCCACAATGCAGCACATCGTTGTGTGTCTAGAAGTGGTAGTAGTAGTCTATGATACAGTGCTTAGTTTTTTTTTCTGGTGGCTCCTCGGCTGTGACAGCTGATCGTAATATCAAATACATATTAAATGATTTAATCATTTTGTGCTGAGTTTTTGTTGTATTTCAGTTTCATCAAGTGAGTGAGAAGGTGTTTTTTTGTGAATGAATTGTTACTCATAATGACAGCCTCATTACAGACAAGTACTGTCTCCGCACTTCTCTTCATATGATTGGTTGGCCCTCCACTTCAATCTTGCGGATTAATGGATGTTACAAGAAAATTAATCACTCATTGACAGTCAAAGCGAAGAACAAATTAAAAAGAATGCATTTGATGAAAAGATGCAAAACATTTGAAATTTTCTTTTAAACTAAAACAAATTAAGTACCGATTGCTTTGCTGGACTACATCAGTGGTTCTCAAACTGTGGGGCAGGCCCCCTAGGGGGGCACAAAGTAACAAAAAGGGGGGTGCGAAGATGTGAAAAAAAGAAAACAAGAATCGAAAATATGAAAAATACATCTATTGAAACCAAAACAAATTAACTTAAACTACATTCTGATACTAGAAAAATAAATATAGAGTTAGATAAATGTTGATAAAAGTTAAGTAGGTATAATAAAATATACATCTATATCATTAATTAAAAAAGAACAAATTGGTATTAGTGGGCTCCTTTCAAAAAAACCTTACTGGGGTGCGATTAAAACTGTTATAAAAACTCGGGTCGCAAATACTTAAAGGTTGAGAAATGCTGGACTACATAACAACTTTTTTGTACAGTGTAGAGCTCATTATTAACCCGTGATTAATATGCTTCCATTTTGGAAATTCTGTGTTTTTAATTGTAAAATATCAAGTACAATATTATGCAGTACAGTATACCTATGCAGGTAGCATAATGGCAGCGCTGCCGCCTTGGAACAAGCATATTATGAGTTTGCAGCCTGGGTCCTTGGAGTTTGAAAAGTGCTGTGAGTAATGAGTTCTCTACAAATGTAAAGAGTTTTTATTATTATACTTGACAATTTGTCAATTTCAAATTTTAAACGTGATTATATTTCACCAAATAAACAAAACACGTAGCACTAGGACTCTCTGTCTCGATATACCTTCACAGCACCTCAAACTTGATCCAAACACAAACTATGTGCAACACTACCGCTGTGTTTACAAAAAGGCACTGCCAATCACGCATGTGGTGATTTAAAACAAGCCTCCTGTATGTTAGGTACTGTTATCAGTTGTTATGGATTTGTGCACTGATTAGCTTTGGTAGCACCGATAGTTCTTTTTTTATTCTGCTAAATGCACTTTGTGGTGTGCCTGGGTCATATATAACCAAAATATTTATTTCATTTCAAAAGGTAAACACCTGTTATTGCTGATACGGTGCACATTTTTTGATTTCATGCATTTTGCGTTGTGCCTCAGTCAGATTTGACCAAAATGTTTATTTTGAAAGTGGAAAAAAAGTATTGCTGCTGCCTCAGATTCTGTTCAGCTTTTATATTGTTTGGTTTTTTTTTTGCACTTTTTGAAGTGCCTGTGTCAGACGTGACCAAAAGTAAAAGGGAAACGATGACTAAACATTATTTTTTTTTCAATACAATAATTTGTATTGGTTTAAAATTTGTTATTACCTGCTGCTTACCAGCCGCTGAAAATGTCTGGACCAGCTAAATTTTTTTGGTTTGAAAATCTGGCCCAACTTAAATCGTAATTGAATAGCCATTTTATACAGTGCTTGTGTATTAGAGATTATATTTGACCTAGAAAATAAAAATATTATCTTTGTACCTTCTTGACATTTCAATAGAATTTCACAAGGAGTTTTGTCTCCTTTGAACCTTTGATATGTTTAAGATGCACTACAACCAATGATTTCTCACAATACCAAATGAGGAACAGAATAAAGAAAATGAGACTTGCTCTCCCTGTCCTTCTTCTGCCACCCATGTTGTCTCTCCAAGCAACACTAAGATCGAACGCTTCAGGGTCCTTCAGTTTTGACATGTCAGAAACCAAGGCACACTCAAAACACAAATTTACTGGTTTTCAAAGTGAATTTCTTTCTTCCCTCTAGAGCAGGGGTGTCAAACTCCAGGCCTGGAGGGCCACAGTGGCTGCAGGTTTTCATTCTAACCCTTTTACTAACCAGTGATCAGTTTTCACTGCTAATTAACTCCTTTTCCCTTCATTTTAATTAGCCCTATTTTTAAGGATTCAGTCCTCTGAATTTATTCCTTTCTTCATTCAAGGACAGCCAAACAGAAATGAGACGTAAAATGAGCCAACAGATGACCAGCTAAACTGGTATTTCAAACTCCAACTAATCTCTTAATCAGAAGTCAATTCCTGCTGTTAATTAAACTTGTTATTTAATTCCATGGCCTGTTTGTTGCTCTCGTTCTGCCACAGCAGACATTTCCAAAACTGTTGAATTTTCTGTTTTTTCTAAGAACACCATCAAGATATTTTGGTGACCTGAGCAGAGAAACATGACCAAGATCTTCACCTTTCTTTATTTTCAGATATTGTGTGATGGCCACAGGTGAGCCGGTCATGTGGCGACTCATTTTGTGTCTCATTATTGTTTGGCTGCTAATTAAGGAAAAAGAGACAACTAAGGGGTCTGAGTCTGTTAATTTAAACAAAGGCAAAAGAAGTGAATTAGCAGCACAAATGGCTCAGTAATGAAGAAGAGGGTTAGAATGAAAACCTACTGCCACTGTGTCCCTCCAGGACCGGAGTTCGACATCCGTGCTCTAGAGTAATGCAATACATTTCATTTTTTGTAATATTTTCAGAGGTTAACTATAATGGCTTTTAGAGACTTTTCACCAGGTAAGAGATATGATCTTTCACTTTCTGGATTTTCCCAAATCCCAGAATGTATGGAGGAACTGCAATATTAATTCAGCAGGATTTCCAACTTTTACAACCTCTGCTATCCTAAGTATTAAAATTTTTTACACTTGGCTCTTTCTTCAGAGTCTATTTTGAAGAACTTTACATTAGCTTTGTAAAGCAGTGACCCTGTGATCAGTCACAGTCACTATCTCTCTAATGCAGAATGTTAGCCTGTTGTTCGTAAGGCTGTAAACCATTCCTTCATTTATGGTTGAGGATCTCTTTTTAAATAAAAAGCATATTGATTTTTTTGCTTTGCTTTTACTTTTAGTACTAATAATGTGATTGCATCCACTTTTATGCACATTAAATAATCATTGTATCATATCCTGCCTACTATTCTATACTGTATGACTATGCTATGATTTTGTTTATTTTCCTAGGCAGAGTGCTGTTATTTAAACTTAAGTGTCATGCAACATTACTATGAAGAATTACTCTAGAGGTTACAGTAATAAATACAGACATAGGTAACATAAATATACAACACTATACACTAACTGAAATTAGCTGAAATTACAATTATATGTAACACCAGCAAATCTCAAAATAGCACACATTACATGAAAAAATCGTGATGCATACAACCAACAATAAGGTCAATTAATTTTTTAGGAGACCAGAATGAGTGTTGCAGAGTCATTAACTCAATAAGAAGTTCTTGTTTTAATAGCTTGTTATATTTCCCTGATGTCATTAACTGAAAGAAATGGTTACTTTGAAGAGTGTGGTGTTTCATTACATTGTCTGTTCATTTTTGGACCACTGACGTGTACAAGATGAGCTGCAGTGTCTGGCCTTTAGCTGGTTACTGTTGTTGTTAGGGCAATTTATTTGCAACGTTTTAGCCAAACTACCGCCTTGTGGTAAGGATACTTTCAAAAATTGACCTTTACAAATTAAATCTGAAATCATAGGTGGAGAAGCATTAAATTACAAAAAATTCAAATTCTGTTATAGTTTAGACTTTTGTTCATCATGATTGCACATGAGAGAACAAATCAGTATACATTCTGCTATTTTAGTTTTTTGCCATTGTGTGATAAGTGCCGTGGATATGCAGTCCTCCTTCCAATTCCATGCCACCTGCAAAAAGACATTCTTTCATCCCTTCTAGTTTGAGATAAGGTGCAGCCAATAAGGACCAGTGGAATTACAGAAATTCAGTGCTGTAATGCATCAGCAAATTCCCTGCTCCTTTTATTTCTTATAACAATTCCACACAATGGAA
>NW_024385518.1:0-16559 GCF_016835505.1 Polypterus senegalus
AGCTTACTCTGATCCACCCATTTTTTTGTAGTTTGCCTGCGTCTTGGCCATGTCAGTACACACTTGCTGGTATTTGTTTGCCCCTTTTGTACTACCAGTGTGGAGCTAGCCATATTGTTTATGACCATTGCATCATTGCTTTCACTTGACCAGATCTTATATAACTTTTTCCTGCTGTAACAAGGCGCTATATAGGCGTCTGACCCGACCTGAATAGAACGGGAGGCACGTATAAAAGCACAAAGACTTTTATTTTCTTCAGCTGTGGGAACCGTCTTCCCGTGGCACGCCAAACTAGCATCCCAAGGCACAACAAACACCACCAACAATCCTTTCTCCTTGACCACCACTCCTCCAAGCGTAGTCCTAATCCTTCTGACCCTGGCTCGTCGGGTGTGGTGGCTGGCCCTTTATAATCCACCGGAAGTGTTCCAGGTGCTTGACCACCTGGTACTAATTGCACCTCCCGGGTGGGGCTGTTGATCCATGCAGCTCCCCTAGCGGCCATCCGAGCCCCCACGAGGCTGTGGAGGACTTCATCTCCCATGGAGCCCTCAGGGTGGTTGGGGATACTGTTGGCCAGGGAGGCGCACCAAGCGTCCGGGGAGGTCTGGACTGCCATGGTGGCTCCCCAGAACAAAAGCAGCAGGGCGTCCCTGCCAGGGCATGGGACCCAGCTGTCCTTCACACTGCATGGATACTCTACAAGGCAGGCTGGGAAATTGCAGCCCTGTTGGGTTCCATGGGTGCTGCCATGGCAGCTGCAAGGTCAGAGCATCCTACATTCAGAACCTTTAGCCTGACCCAGAGTGCTTCCAGCGTGTAGTGCTGTAACGGAGGTACCCCTGTGTCTGACATAAAGGGCACTGAAGAAACTTCACCTCAGGGAGTCAGAGTTGGGAAGCAAAGGGCAGAAACTCACCTGGGCGAGTGCAAGGAAAAGAAAAGCGGAGAGAAGGAAAAAGAATATTGTATATAATTGTGTTCCTGCAACTAACTTGTAGGAAAAAACTCTGAGAGAGCATTTGTTAATAATACAATCTTTATTTGAACCCAGGGCTTATGTTGGTATGTTTAGGATTTGGGGCCTCACAGTGCGCCATATAGGTCATACGTTATAAACTAACTACCAAAATACCCGCGCCAGGCAGTACTGCTGAAAATTTTTAATAAGAAAATTAAACCTTTTTTAAACTGAGGAAAATATACCAATAATTATTGTTAGAGGATCTCTTTGTATACCACATTGTGAGTTTGGCCCTCGGTTGTAACCTGACCAAGCTGGCTGAGCTTACTCTTGAGCATGTAGCGTACAGTTGAACCATGTGAACAGTAATCTGGTTTCAAATCTCACAGCTTGGATTGCTGCTGTCATAATTGGTTTGAGTTTCATGGTTTGTTTCAATTACGACAGTATTTGTAGGACTTGTGTTGAGTGACATTGACATCTGTGAAGCGTCGTGAGCACACAACCAGTTTCATCGATAAAATCACATCCAGCTTTTGAGAGTTTAAACATTCATAAACATCAAAGTGTCCACTACTGAAATGTCACCTGTGAATCTAAGATGTTTAGGAGGCATTGGCGGATGTCGAAGGTGTAAAATATTTGGCCATTTCGGTACACTTGAAAGCGACAACGGCAGCCATCAACTCACATGCAGATCCATAGTTGGGTTTAAGCATTTCACTCTTATGGTGCTCCTGTGTAGTATATTATCTCCTGTACGTCATCAGTCCACACATTGACCTGTCCCAGTCATTCAATCCCAAAGACACAATGTTCCTCGGATATCAAGAGTGAGCCTGATATGGCCATGCAATATCAAACAAAGAGAATGGAAAAGGTAGGTGCCATCTCGGGCATGGAAACAACTCAGTAAGTGACAGTTCTTTGATCGATGGTGATCACTCGATAGACATGTTAATGGGGTACAGTTGGAATGATAAAGGAAATGGGTACCTGAACAATGTAAAGTAAGTCTAAAATACCTACACAATAACTATAATCGTATTAACGAACAATAAAACAGCGAGAAGCCGTGGATTAAATTAAAAGGCTGTAGTTGTCAGCAGGAGATGTGAATCCGTGGCGTAGCAAGGAAGGAATGTAGAGACTGGGCGATGGGCGGCCTTATAGGCAGGCAGTCAACAATGTGGGGGCGCTTGGGATGGGGACCGCCGCCTCTATGTGTCGAGCTCAAAGCTATGGGCGTAGTTGTATATCGTAAGTAGATTCAGTTAGCATTGGGAACCCGCGTACCAAATTTCTTGAAGATGGGCCCATAAGTAACAAGACCATTGAAAAGTTCAATATGGCGGCCAACAGTGGCATCATACCACCGAAATAGAATCAGTTACATGCGGTTTGATTAGCGCAGGGAAGCTGCCTACCAAATTTCCTGAAGATGGGGCCATAAATAAGAAAGTTCAACATGGCGGCGTTGTGGCCGCTATGACCATTGCAGTAGAATTTGAAAATGAAATTTGCTAACTTTTGTAAGTAAGCTGTAGAATGAGCCTGCTAAATTTCAGCCTTCTACCTACGGGAAGTTGGAGAATTAGTGATGAGTGAGTGGTGAGTCAATGAGGGCTTTGCCTTTTATTAGTATAGATTTATTACACAGTTGGAGACCATGACAGATTGGGTTAGTTGGTAAAGTAATACACAGCACCTGAGGCAAAATGTTAGCCTTATACAGTATTTACATAAATTATGAATAGTTTTAAAATATTTGATTTTTCTTTGTAGCAAGTTGTTGAAAGGTTTTGTTTGATTTGGAACGATATCTCAAAAATCAGATGGAAAAATATCTCACTTTACTTTATTACAAGTTTAAAGATGGAGATGACAAAATGAAAATAGTTTGGGGGCAGAATACTTTTTCAAGGTCATGATAGATAGATAGATAGATAGATAGATAGATAGATAGATAGATAGATAGATAGATAGATACTCTGATCTAAACCCTTACCGTATGTCTTTGCAGTGTGAAAGATAAACTGAAGAACCCTGAAGAGAACCCTCCAAGACATCGGGAGAAAGTGCAGACTCTCGTAGGAGCTGTCAAGGTTGGGATTTGGACCCGGACTCAGGATGTGTGGTGGCAGTGCTGCCTTTGCTGTCCCTAATGTAGCAGAGTCAGAGCTGCCTAATCCAGATGAGCAGTGATTCCGATTTGGGCTAATCATATTTGACTTTACTTTTTACTATTGGTGGGCTTCTTTGAACCTTGTTATGTTATTGTAGGGTAGACCAGTAGCTATCACATCTGCCTCTTACCTCCAGGAGCGCTTATTCAGATTCTGGCCAAGATCAATCCCTGTGTGGGGTTTGCCCCTGTTGGGTTTTCTCTGGTGCTGCCGTTGTCTTCTAAAATCTCAAACAGTGGGCTCACTGATAAATGTGACTAAGCATGAAGGAGGGTGTGTGGGGATTGGGACTGAGTTTGTCCGTTCTCTCCTTTGAGCTCAGTGCTGCTCATATAGCTGCCAGAACCAGAAATACAGTAAAATGGCCGGATTTAGCAAAGTAATCAATATACTGTATATTTTATCATGTTGTATTAGTGTGTATGATAGCAGGAGGTCAAGGCACTATATAAAATAGAGGATGACTGTTTAGCATCCTCTGACCCAAATGTTTATACTAAACTAAGTTAGCCATTGACTGCTCACTGCTTCATACTGGACAGCATTTGGCTGGAGTGTCACCAGCAGTTACTGGTGCTGACTTGAATTCCTCTATACGATCCCAGCTTGCTGCTAAACGTGGAGGAGCCCCTTTCCACAAATTATTCCTGTCAGTCAGTCAGGTGACGGGTTACTGGGTGTTGGCAGTGAAGCAGGCTCCGCTCAACTTGGATGCCCACCACAATGCTACTTTCCACATCTCCTTGCTTTTGCCAACTTCCTGTTAGGTGGGTTTCCTGTGTAAAGGCTTCCTGCTGCTGCACTTCTCTTTCTTTTCTTGGAACCACACGGCCAGTCTTGCCTTTACCGTGAGTGTGATTGCAGCTTGCTCTGTGACTTCTTTAAACTGTAGATATGTGAGCAGCACGGGGCTGTTTGTACATTTTGTTCTTGATGTATTGCAGGGCCAGAATGATTCAGTGACACACTGCATGGCTCCATGGCCTCGTTTCCTGTGAGGCCTGCAGCTTTTGATTTAATTTGATTTGTTTTTGAACTGAGGTTACAATATATAAAAGGAAAAAGACAGAACCACGACATTAGCTGCATGAGATATTATCAAACCAGCAAAGACAAACAGCAAATAGTGGTATACAAAAAGAAAATGAATGAAATATGCACAGCTGAATCCACCACTGCCCTTCGTAGTTAGATGTTTATACAACTCCTTATAGATTTTTGCTACATAATTCATAATTGAATCTGTTATACAACTTTAAATATCAGAAATGCTCAAATATGCCAATGAACAAATAAATTTTAAAACTAAACAACAACCAGTGAGTACATGATTGAGAAAAGCAGAATGAATACACCACTTGGGCAACTGATAAGTGGACGATGACTGCAGCTTTTGCTGTTTGCTACATACTTAGGAAGAAGAAGAAAGAGCCCATAAAGAGACGCACTTACCACATCCAACAACTGAGACATGCACATCAGGATGACAGTATCTATCATACTTAGGAAGAACCCAGGAGACAAGAACATGACGCATCGCTTCTAATGCTCTGACCTGGCTTTTCCTATGACTGTGCCATTTGCCCAGTGATGGAAGTGTATGGCGTGTCGCCTTGAGCCTGATGTTGTCGCGATAGGCTTAGGCATCGATTGATCCTAAGACACAGATGGGTGGTGAAGTAGATCACCCTATATTCATTATGTGGTGTTATTCTGATGTCCCCAGCACTCCAACGTTCCTTCTTCTGTGAGTTTTGGAAATGAATTCTGCACTCTCTTTGTGTCCTACTGGTCTTCTGATGCTCCCTGCTCAGGTCTGTGTCCACTATGTTTTCTGCAAAATAGGAGGGCAGACTCGTCAGCCTGACCAGCATGCAAAACCAGCAGGTGTGAAGGAGGCCATCTGCACAGGGCTGGCGTTCTGTCACATTTTCTTTTCTAGCAGAGCTCCATGAATACTTCAAAGCATTGGCTCTCCTATTATTAACTCCCCTGCTCCTTTTTGTGGCTATTTTTAACGCAATCTGACACCTTTTAAAACATGTTCTCTCACCCCGATTTAGACAACATACCGCCCTTAACGATGCGCCCACCAAACATGACACCAGGGGTTACACTCCACACTGGTATGAGATGAATCATCTGCACACCCTCGGGTTACTGGATTGGCTTTGTATTTGCAGTAAGAGGTTTCTAGTCCAGGAAGTAGTCAGTCACTAATTTGTTTTAATGGTTTCTGTGCTGGCATCTTGTCCACGTGGTGTTCCTGCCTTGGGCCCTATGCTTGCTGGGACAGTCTTGAGCTTCCCCATGACCCAGCTCTGGATACGTGGAGTAGGAAAAGCATAGATGGATGGATTTTTGTACATACCGTATGTTAGCACTTACCTAAACTTAAAAGGTAACCACCACCATACACTGACTTAACATATTATTAGGAACCCCTGCTTATCCACACAGTCAGCCAGTCGTGTGGCAACAGAGAATAAAGTTATGCAGATACTGGTCAGGAGCTTCAGTTTATTTTTTCATTTGTGATCGATTTCTTTTTTATTTTAAGACTAGTTGTCCCCCATGGCTCCCCACTAGTGAGTGAACAGGACAAACTTTAAAAACAATTAAAACATAAAAAAATGTAATTCTGGCCAAGCGAAGGTATGCGCTCAACATCAAACAATGACACTATATCTGATCGTGTTCAGCTTTGATGGGAGAAAAGCACATGGTTGTGATATCTCTGGCAATCAGTAGCTACCCCCTAAAACACACACATAGCTCTGATCTCTCTCTTACAAATGTCAAACGTTACTCCTTACCAATCTCTAGATGATAATATCTGCTGAACAAACAGGTATCGCTAGCTAAGTAGAGGCAAGGTACACTCCAACATGTGGCAAGAGGTAGAGCGACTCGAACGGAGGCTGGCGTGAGTGAGGAGGGCCTTGCCTGGCTCCCCTATTCCTGAGGTCCCACATCTCTCCCTCGCCCACAGTCTGTCTCACGGATTTATGCAAACAAACTGGTGCCGCAACCAAACTATAATACTTAGCGGGATGAGAGAAGTCGCAAAATCAACCGGAATGTTCAAGCAAATTACAGAAAAAAAATGATCTAAATCCGTTAAGTAGTTCTCTCGTGAAAAGTGGACAGACATTGGATTTTATAAAAGAGAGATATATATTGTCTCATACGCGCTTAGGAGGCAGTCAACAAGCCCTAAGGTGAGTAATATACAGATGAGATGAAAAGCTGATTTTGGGTACTAATGCCTCTCTCTCACTTCCAATAGAGCAAAAGAAGAAAAATAATCTCACACACTTACCTTCAGTATTTCCGGTTTCACAAAATGGCCACCCACAACAACCCCAATTCCGCTCCTCATGATGATCGTCACTTCCGGCTCCGCCACAATGATAGCACTACCGGCTCCCATGAATGATGTTACTTCCCGGTTCCCACTGTAATGTCGTCACTTCTGGCTCCCTACTGATGACATCACTTCTGTCTCTCTGTATTGGTGTCATTTCCACTCCAATTCACTTCCTGTCGCCATTTTTGTATATAAATCCTCAATTCAACTCTGTACTTTGTGAAATGCTTTGGTTTTTTGATCAATTCTCATTCAAATCTTCACCACATCAAACGGACAATTCTCCACCTCTTTCTGAAGTTTTCAGAGTGAATTTATTTTATTACAATACTAGCAAAATACCCGCACTTTGCAGTAGTGTGTTAAAGAAGTAATGAAAAAGAAAAGGAAATATTTTAAAAATAACGTAACATGATTGTCAATTTAATTGTTTTGTGACTGTTATGAGGTGTTGCTGTCATCAAGGATTTGATTATCTTTATTTCTTTCAATCAGGTTCGTATTTGGAGGATGTGTTGTGTTCAAGTTACATTCCGTGTTTGTCAACCGTTGTAAAGATAACAGGTTTCATTCATCGATTCCTTTCTTACTGCATCAATAAACAGCTCGTCTTCCCTCTTTATCTGAGACGTGACACACTGCATGCCGGGTTTTTTTACACTGTCTTCCTTTAGCTGGGATATTGACTTTTTCCACCGTGTGCTTTGTTTCCGCAGTAGCTGCACTTATGAATATGCTTGTATGCGTCACTTGCTTCATATTCTTTTGCTGCTTTCTCAATTGTGTAATGCGTTTTTTGTTCAGCGCTCTTTGGAGCTATTGCTTTTTGTCTGCGCACTGTGTTCACAGTCAGTTCCACGTGAGCCGCCTTTCGGACTACATGCATCGAAGGTTCTCAGCTGTGCCTGTGCTATCTCGTCACGATGTCCATGGCTGTATTTAATGTTAGCTAAGACCCGGCACTTAAAAGTTTCTCTCGCAGTTTCGCTGAGTTTGTGCCAAACACCACCCTGACCATCTCATCTTAGTCTGCATAAGCACAGTCCTTCACCCGTGAATATTTAGCGGCAGCGTGTCTATTGGATTGCTGCTGACGGGCGGCCTTATATGGGCAGGCACTCAATTACTTAGGGAGGCATGGCGATGAGGGCGCAACCCACCTCACATGGCTGACCGAGCTGCAGGCTATGGCCATATATATGTACATAAGTAGGTTCCAGTTATGACCATTAGGCGTAGAATTTCAAATGAAACCTGCCTAACTTTTGTAAGTAAGCTGTAAGGAATATACCAGCCAAATTTCAGCCTTCTACCTACACAGGAAGTTGGAAATTAGTGATGAGTCAGTCAGTCAGGGAGGGCTTTGCCTTTTATTAGTATAGATGATATATATATGAGGGCGTTCAAAATGTTTCCGCTTTATTTTAACTATATTTATCAAGAATTTCAAAACAAATACATCACTTTTCTACATAGTCACCTTTGTTTGTGATACAGTTTTCACGTGTTGTACCAACTTTTAATACCCAATTACTACTCCTCCGCCCTTTACCCTTTCCAACAAAAATATAAAAGCTTTTGAACATCCTTGTAAATCAGTAAGCACAAAACACAATGATGAATCTCTGAAAGAGAACAGAGTGTAACTATTTAAAGCAAAGCAACCTCCTGACAGCTCCGACCCAAAAATGCCAATTCAAAGAAGATTCCATATAGGCTTAAAAATACTGAAGCCCAGGCAGACCAGCAGAAAACCAGACAGACACAACGAGCCACAGAGGAGAAAAGGAGTAATAAGAAAAGCACAGAATTATGGATTAAGATTAGTGCATGATCGGACCCTCTGCAGCCAGCTCTGAACCGAGAGGACTGTATCTTCCCATTTCCTTGCATTGGAGCCAGGTAATCCATCTATCTGTGCCACCAAATATTCAAATAAGGTTAGATTAAAGAAGAGGATTTCCTCAAGTTTACACAGAATGAATCAGGAAATGAATGACAGTGGGAGGCTAAATCGTTTAGCAGTGATGGTACCCAGACAGAACAACCACTGCTGGGTAAAAGTTAAGGTAAGAGAAGAAATGTATGTGGTGTGACCTGTAGGGGCATTGCAGCACCCAAACCCCATACACAACCACACAGACACAGGTAAATAATAGATTTCAAATAAAAGATTTATTGCAACCACAATAATTCACAACAGGCTTCCCAAAATTCTCTTCTTCTCTGTTTGCTACCTCCACTCCTCCCAGGTGAGCTTTGTCTGACTTCCACCTGACATTGACTCGCCTGGGTGAGGAAACAACTCCTTTTCTCAACACCTGGGAGTACTTCAGGGCTGGGACAGGGTCTGCAGAAAGCACTTCATGGTCATACAAAAGTCCGACAAAGTACCCTCTGGCACCACCAAGGAACCAAGAGGGCTGCCTCAAGGGACTACTACTCCCAGCATGTCCTATGGGTATCTGTGTGGGTATCTTAACCCAACGATGCTGCCATCAATTGTGTCAGAGAAGTTAACAGTTCAAACATATTATCTCCACTGTACCATCTTTTTGTTGGCCTTCCAACCAGGTAGGAACCACAAACCCATCCAGACTGGATGCCAGTCCATGTTGCAGTCCATTACATTGGAAAAAGGGGAATATTAAAAGACACAATATTGGATAGGCAACTGGAAACATTTGTTCAAAAAGTAGAAGCTGGAGAGCAGTCCCACAACATATGGAGAGGGAGGGAAAGCAGGACTGATCTCATCTGAAGACAGAAAGAAAGGGGAGGATGAATAGAAAACCTGGACCTGAGTAAGTGTGACATTCCAAGTCAATAGTCACCAAGCATCTTTATGCCTCAACCATTCCATGGCCCAAAAGAGATGGGCCTGCTACCAATATAAAGGGCAAAATTCTATAGGATGAGGGTATGGCTGTGCCACACTGGAGATGCATCAAGATGTTTCTCTACTTTCCATCAAATCTGCAGATAAGGGAGCGTAATATAAGCTTCAAGGGAATTCAACCAGAATGGCTGGCCAGGACAACGAGTCAATTTTCAAATTAAACCCCAGTTTGAGGAAAAAACTGTGATTTCAATAGTTTTGAGCATGGTGTGATTGTGGGTTCCAGAAAGTCGAGTTTAAGTATTTCTGTCAGTGCTGATCTCCTGGAATTTTCACATGTGATAGCCTCTAAAGTTTAGTTGGCAACAGTCCTGTGGACAGAAACACCTTGTTGATGAGAAGGTCAGAGGAGTATGGACAGACTGGTTCAAACTGAAATAAAGGTAACCGATAACCCCTCTCTACAACCGTGGTGATCAGAAAACATTTCAGAACATGCAACCGTCAAGCTTTTAGACAGATGGTCTACACAGCAGAAGACCACGTCAGGTTCAACTCCTGTCAGCCAACAGCAGAAAGCTGAGGATACAGTGGACAACACACAGCTGTACTTATCTATAGCACCTGATGACTCCGACTCTCTCGATTCACTAACACAATGTCTTACTGGTATTTCTGAATGGATGAATGGTAATTTTCTCAAACTAAATAAAAGAAAACTGAAATTTTGGTAATTGGCAATAATGGATTCAGCGAGGTTATCGAAATAAACTTAATGCACTAGGATTAAAAGTTAAAGGCGGAGTAAAAATTTAGGGGTAACCGTTGACTGTAATCTGAATTTTAAATCGCATATTCATCAGATCACTAGGACAGCATTTTTTCACTTAAGAAACATAGCTAAAGTTAGACCTCTTATATCATTGAAAGATGCTGAGAAATTAATTCACGCTTTTTGTTTTCAGTAGACTAGATTACTGTAATGCACTCCTCTCAGGAATACCCAAAAAAGACATAAATCATTTGCAACGAGTGCAGAATGCAGCTGCTAGAATCCTAACTGGGAAAAGAAAATCCGAACACATTTCTCCAGTTTTGATGTCACTACACTGGTTACCTGTGTCATTCAGGTTACTTTAAAATACTCTTATGGTTTATAAAGCCTTAAATAATCTGCTCCATCTTATATATCGAATGTCTGACACCCTATATTCCAAATCGTAACCTTAGATCTTCAAATGAGTGTCTCCTTAGAATTCCAAAAGCTAAACTTAAAAGAAGTGGTGAGGCGGCCTTCTGCTGTTATGCACCCAAAATCTGGAATAGCCTGCCGATAGGGAATTAGCCAGGCAAATACAGTAGAGCACTTTAAAACACTGCTGAAAACACATTACTTTAACATGGCCTTTGTTGTGATGTAGGATTTTACATATAACTTGATAAATGTTTTGTATGTCTTTATTTATAATTTAGTGGTACCTTGGTGAGAGGCATTCTTGTTTATCCCCATGTTTCGACTTTTCTTTGTAATTTTACGACAGGATTTGGGGATGTGTCTTAAACCAGTTTGATGAGCATTTCTTTGCTAAAGTCTTTCTCCATCCCCACATAAAGCCAGGTTAGTGTAATATATGGTCTTGGGGGGCAGGAGATAAGATGTTCTATTTCACCCATTGGTCTGAGGTATGGCTGTTTGGAATTGGCTAGTCTCAGAGGCCTTTAGGTACCATGATGTCCTATTGGTTCTAGGAATTGGAGAACATCTATAAATGTACTTGCTCAACCACATTCTCTCTCTGACTGACTGACATATGATGAAGAAGCATCTCTCTAACTGACCCACATATGAAGAAGCATCTCTGACTGACCCACATATGATGATGAAGACAACACATTGAAGAGCACAGCTCAGCACCATATTGAACAGACATGTGGCTGAAAGCTGAGCACCACGATGCCTTAACTAGAGACATTTGAAGTAACTGCAAAGTCTGTGTCCACCTGAATTACACACCACCATTTTATCAGGTTGTATGGTTGCCAATATTCAAATGTACTTTGCATTTTGTTATTATTTATGAATATTATCAGTAATACATTATTTTATGTGTAACTTAACTCCTGCTTGTCTTTTTACTACATCTAATTGCCTAAGGTTATAGATATAGAAGGGAAGGTGGGGATAAGTTATATACAGTGAGAAGTCTGTGAGATTAGGTATTCTAAGGCTACATATTAATAATACAATAGGGACAGTAGAGCAATATATATTACTCTACCAAGATAAAACAATTAGGGTAGTCGGCAGGATTTTGGGGTAACCAAGTTTTGCACCCTGTTTGCAATACTGTTTTGATGTATGTGTTTGTTTATGTATGTGAATTTTAGGGCACCCAGTGTACAAATGTGGTGGAAGTAAAACATTGTTTGGTTGCTGAATGGAATATAACCAACAAAGTGTGAGAGACTTCATGTGTGTCACAAGGACACCGCATGTTTGTTAGTACTGGTGGTAGTGAGTCCCTAATTAAAGTGCTAGGGAGTGGTGAAAGATGCATCGTCATTCATACGGCATTTAAGTGGTTAAAGTGCTAGGGAGTGATGGGACATGCATTGCGTCATTCATATGGTACTTATTTGTTTAGAATCTTTGTGTATAAATGGAAGGGGCTGGAAGGATTAAAAGCAAGAAAACAGAGATCAGGTTTAAAGAAGACAGCTGCTGTTATAAGAGGTTTACTATTGTATTATTGGTAATAAGGAAGATCATGATAAGGAAGAAAATAGCAAAGTGAAAGAAAGTGAAAGTTGATGGAATGTTGAGTGAGAGTTTTGAAAGATGTAACAGTTGGTGTGATAATTGTGAAGTGTTAGCATGTAGAACATCCCTGCTGCTAAAGTAGAAAGCAGTGAAAGAAGTGGGAAAAAGAAATGGAAACCACCCATGGTGAAAGTTAGGGCAACAGTAACCAGATCAGACTGGAACCCTAAAACATGGGTGGGTGACTTACATGAGACAGATGTGTGCTCAGATAAAAGAGTGGGAATGTGAGTGTGAGGAAAAGGAGAGAGATGAAAGGAAGGGAAAACAGCAAGGGTGTTTTCTTTCATTATTCTCCACTGCACCACAATCTCCAAGTAATTCTGAGGCCTGTCCAGTATTTAAAGAGCATGCTACACTGATAGATATTTCACCACTGTTAGGAAAGGTAACCAGTGCTGCACTGAAATTTGATTTAGGACAAAGAGATCAGATAGAAGGCAGAGGAGCTGGTGAGTGTGAATGGCAATTGTTGACTAGAGGGCATGAACTGGATATTGGCATATTGATACTGAGTAAAGAAAGTGTGGAATTAAAACAAAGAACAATGGAAATGAAAGGAATTCAAGTGCTTGTGTGTGAAAGGTCTGAATGTGCTAGTGCAAGAATGGCTGAGTTGGAAAGAAAGTGCACCAGTTTAGGAGTTGGTTTGAATGGATCAGGACAAGCCAAAGAACAAAGGATGGGGGATGGTGCAGCAGGAAGTTTACTCAGGCAGGAAGCCAGGAATGCACAGGGGTGTGAGGGTCCTAACAGCTGTGCTAGGGGCCAGCAGTAATTAAAAAGAACACACACTTAGGTTCAGTAATTCGAAACCTGACTGACCAGTTGTTCAAAAGACAGCCTATGACTCTCCATGCAATAAAATGGAGAAAAGTGAGCTGGTCTTTAGTAAAGAACACAGGTCAGTTTTAGCAGAAATGCTGGATTTAGAACTTGGGTTTGGAGAGGCTTCAGTCCACACTTTCAGGTAGTAGTTACCATACAATAAAAAAAAGGACACACAGGCAATGAAAAAAAATAGAAGGGTAGCACAGGAAGACAGGAAAGGAAAATAGTTATTTCTGTTTCAATTTTCTGGCCTTTGCAATAGTGCTACTTCTATTGTAAGGTTTTTATGGACTTTGGTTTGGTGCAGGTAATAAATAGTGAAGGCAATTAGCAGAGTAAAATCCATGCAGGAGATCGGGTTACCATTGGCACATTGGAGTGGTGTGGCACTAGTGCCAAGCTGTTCCAATGAATGCCTGGAAGCAAAGTTTGAGTTTTGGCACCAGGTCGACAGCCAAGAAAATGAGATGGACAGAAACTGCTTTGTCACCTTCCATTTTGCAGACCTGCCTACATAGCAGAATGAAGAAAAGACAACATTCAAAGACTAAAGACAAAGACATGAAGAAGAACTGAAGAGACAGCAAGAAAAGACACTTACTGGGGTTTAAGTGAGTAACAAGTCCACAAGTCATGCAATAATAATAGGACTAGTCACAATAGCTATAGTTTAAAAGGAAAGGTTTGTTCATTACTGCAGCAAATTTATATTCCAAGGGGTGGAAACTGAACAAACCAGTTAGGAATGCCAAAATAAGGGGATTCATTTTGGGCTCATAAAGTATACATTCTGGGTATTAATTAATTAAGTGGGATAATTAATATAATTAATAATATTAAGGAAAATGTATACTAAGAAAATTGGTGAACTTTTCAGGAAAGCAGGTGCAGCTGATACATTTGCAAGACATATGGGCTCCGATGTTCAGGTATAGTCTAATTGGGAAAATATGGAAGCCCTGCTGAGATTGTCGGCTATGGTGCAGGCACAGGACCAGTGGGCCAATTCTGAACCGAGGTGTTTAGCACAATGAGTATGCATATGGTGAGCAAACAACTCTAGGGGTGGCCTACGGGGGGAATGATGAGAGTTGCATAGCTTTGATGTCTCATGGTGGTGATGCCAGCCTATACTGGTAAAGGCTGATGGCAGTCAAGAGTTGCACCATGGGTAGGAAAGCACAAGAGGCAACTAAATCAACCCCAAATGTGTGCAGAGGGCCACAAATGTTGGTTTGTGAACAGTTTATGCAGTGGCACATGTGCTGTCACTTGGGCAGAAGTGGTTGTACTGGCACCTGTGGCATGTTACCTTTCAAATTTTGATGTTAATTATACAGTTGCATATGCTTAAACAGATAGTTTGGGACAGGGGTCTAATTAGCAGTTAGACAGAGAACAAGTACAGATTAAAAATTCACACAATAGACTCAATTGTAGTGGGCTAGTTTAGTGGAAGGTGTGGACTTGTCTCATTTTGAACCACCAGATCTGATGACATATGGAGACTGCAGAAAGAGTTGACGCAAGCTGGAGCAGATACAAGTCATCGGAGCGCTTCCAAGTTCTTCAGATTGTCTTTGAAATAAAGAAGATATGTAATGGACAAATGGTCACGGACAACTTTTAACACTGGGAGAGCAAATACTGCAAATCAATGCACAAGTTATGCATCAGACTCTTGAAACAATTTAAAGACATTGTGTATAAAGACACTGTACAAAACATTCATGCGGGGTGGAGTGTTGTGATGTAGGATTTTGCATATAACTTGATAAATGTTTTGTATGTCTTTATTTATAATTTAGGCAAACCAAGTGGTGAGAGGTATTCTTGTTTATACCTTCCCCATTTTACTGACTGTCTCTTTGTAATTTTATGACAGGATTTGGGGATGTGTCTTAAACCAGTTTGATCATTTCTTTGCTAAAGTCTTTCTCCCATCCCCACAAAGCCAGGTTTAGTGTAATATATGGTCTTGGGGGCAGGAGATAAGATGTTCTATTTCACCCATTGGTCTGAGGTATGGCTGTTTGGAATTGGCTTGTCTCAGAGGCCTTTAAGTACCATGATGTCCTATTGGTTCTAGGAATTGGAGAACATCTATAAATGTACTTGCTCAACCACATTCTCTCTCTCTGACTGACACAGTATGAAGAAGAAGCATCTCTCTAACTGACCCACATATGAAGAAGCATCTCTCTGTGCTAACCTGTGATGATGAAGACAACACAATGAAGAGCACAGCTCAGCAGCCATATTGAACAGACATGTGGCTGAAAGCTGAGCACCAAGCGATGCCTTAACTAGAGACATTTTAAGTAACTGCAAGTCTGTGTGCCACCTGAATTACACATCACCATTTTATCAGGTTGTATGTTTAGCAATATTCAAATGTACTTTGCATTTTATTGTATTTATGAATATTATCAGTAATACATTATTTTATGTGTAACTTAACTCCTGCTTGTCTTTTTACTACATCTAATTTAACATGAAGTTATAGATATAGAAGGGAAGGTGGGGATAAGTTATATACAGTGGTAAGTCTGTGAGATTAGGCATTCTAAGGCTACATATTAATAATACAATAGGGGACAGTAGAGGCAATATATATTACTCTACCAAGATAAAACAAGGCCTTTCTGTCTGTCTTTCAAGCACCATAGCCACAGCTCGCAACTCAGCCCACTGGCTAGATTTTTCCATCCCTTCTTCTACATGTTGAGTGTTAGAAACTGGATGGTAAGCCACTGCTTTCCACTTTCTTATTCCTTTATGTAACTGAGCTGCCCATCTAGTAAACCATGAATTGGCTTTTGTTCAACAGACAGATCAGAAAACGCAGGAGCTTCACAAAAGGGTGATGGTTCAAGAGGTGGTATCTGGGGAAGATCAACGGATCTTCAAACTGAACCGTTCAGCCATAGCACCATGCAATGCACTAGGTTCTTTCCTTCTAATTTAGCTCTAGCCTGTAAATACCACTTCCATTTACACAAAGTCTGATTTTGAGCTGCTCCTGTCCTACCCCTGTGTATCATCTCTGACCCATCCTGGATGGGTAAACCAGTTCTCAAAGTTATTTGAGCATCTTTAGTTATTAAGTTCTGTATGTAGAAGGGCCCAGTAAGCTGCTAAAAGCTGCTTTTCTAACTGGCTGTACGCTGCTGCGAACCAGTCATTTGTCTACTCCAAAAGCCAACAGGAACTTCGTTTCCCCTGTCTTTTCTGCCACAAGCTCCAAGTTGCAACATTTCCTTGTTCACTGGCCTCTAGTTCAAGGGAACACCTGCTTGCACAGGCCCCAAGCCTTGATACTCTTGAATAGCCTCTTTAGCCTTATCAAAAGCAATTTGCTGACTTTCTCCCCATTTAAAAATGGCTTTCTTTTTACAATATAGTGTATTGGTCTAAGTATCAATCCCAAATGAGGAATGAAATTACGCCAATACCCCACAGTCCAAAAGACTGAGCCTCTCCCTTATTTAGGTACAGAACTTTTAAAATACTTTCAATCACTTTTGTGGAATTTTCCTTTCAGG
>NW_024385519.1:0-9424 GCF_016835505.1 Polypterus senegalus
GTACTCTGAAATGGAGTTCAAAGTTTGTACCTTTCATTCTTTTTTTTTTTTATGCTTCCTGAATGTTTCACTAGGAACCACTGCTCTACTGCCCAGCTGCTCCTGCTCTCCTACGTATGAAAATTCATCTGAGATGAAGGAGCATTGGACTCATCGGATGAAAGAATCTTTGATCAGATTGTATTGCCCAGCATTGAGTCCATTTTCGAATGACCAGGAGCAGGTGAGCAGACAGTTGGCTGAGGTCTCCAGGACTCTGACCACATCTGACTTTGTTTTTAACTCTCTCTTTTCTAACTGATCATGGATCTCCATTATGTACTCCATGTTGTACTCATGCGCTCCAATTCATAATCAGCACTTACAAGTATTACAATGGGAAATTCTAACCATAGGCCAGATATTTTAGAGATTGGACAAGACTGGAGGTGGACATGACATATGTGGAAACTGGAAAGCCTCAGCATAACTGTTTATTTCTTATTGTTTAGAATAAATGATTCAACATCCTAGCAAAGAAGTCAATTCAAATTAAAAGCATTTTCAAACCTAGTTTGTTTTGATTGTTCTTTTTGAACTCTGGAGCATGTAGTCCAGAGTAGTCGATGATGTCACATTAATCTCTCTTCACGGGAGGACTGAGACCCTTTGAGATGTTGGCCTTAATAAGTGAACTCTGGAGCTGTCTGTGTGATGTATGAATATGATTCAGTATGGGACTGATTAACTACGGAAATGCTGCACATATGGAAATAATTTTTGTTGTCATACTACATTATGATAAATAATGATAAAAAACACCCATGAGAAGCATATTGTTAAAAAACGCTTCTTTGACTCAGCAGCAGCTTTAAAACTTACAAACATTCTAAGCAATCAGTCCGTTTATAGTGCCAACTTTAATAGCGAGGATAATGTAAATAGTAAAGTGGAAAGATTTAATACTAAAGTGAGAGCTGCTGTTGACATAGTTGCACCTGAAAAACAGTGAAAAAATCCTCTAGTATTGTTATACCATGGAAGACCCAAAGAGTGTCAGATTTAAAGAGAACATGCCGTGAGCTGGCGTCAATGGAGGAAGACTAAACTAACTATCCATTATGAAATATTAAAAGTTAAAATAACAGAATACAATAACACTGTCCGTCTTGAGAGCTGCTATTTCTCTAAGATTATAAATAACAATGCTAGTAATCCCAGAGTCTTATTTTCTACAATTGATCACCTACTAAACCAGGTAACTCAAAGGAATGCCTCCTAAGTGCTTCCAGTGAAACCTGTGAAGCTATCGCTGTATTTTTCAATCAAAAAATTAATGATATTAGAAATAACATAGTATATCCCTCCAACACTAAGGATCCTCCTAAACCCCAGCATCCTGTAATAAACAAATTAAACTCTTTCACTAGGATAGATTTACCTGATTTACAAAAAATAATATCTCAATTAAAATCCTCCACCTCGTCCTTGACCCAATACCAACAAGGTTTTCAAAAGTATCACCGTGCTAATTGATAATGTTCTGGACATAATAAATTCGTCATTAGATACGGGGGTCTTCCCAGACTGTCTTAAGACTGCTGTAGTTAAACCCCTTCTTAAGAAACATAATCTTGACCCCTCGGCTCTTGAAAATTTTAGACCCTTCTCTAACCTGCCTTTCTTAAGCAAAGTTCTGGAGAAGGCAGTCATTATGCAATTAAATGACCACCTCAATAAACCTGCTATTCTTGATAAATTTCAGTCGGGTTTCAGAACAAATCACAGCACAGAAACTGCACTCATTAAAGTAGTAAATGACTTGTGGGTAAATGCAGACAGAGGCCATTTATTTGTTCTCATCCTCTTAGATCTGAGTGCCGCATTTGACACCATTGATCACAACATTCTTAGAAATCACCTTAGTCAATGGGTGGGCCTCTCTGACAGTATTTTAAATTGGTTTGAAACCTACCTGACAGGGAGAAAATTTTTTGTTAGTTGTGGGAATTACAACTCAAAGACACATGATATCTAATATGGTGTTCCACAAGGCTCTATCCTGGGTCCGATGCTCTTCTCAATCTACATGCTTCCGTTAGGTCAGATTATCTCAGGGCACAACGTGAGCTACCACAGCTATGCTGATGACACACAGCTGTACTTATCAATAGCACCTGATGAAATTTTCTTGATTCACTAACAGAATGTCTAACTTGTATCTCAGAATGGATGAATAGTAACTTTCTCAAGTTAAATAAAGAGAAAACTGAAATCTTAGTAACTGGCAATAATGAATACAATGAGGCTATTAGAAATAAACTGGATACATTAGGATTAAAAGTCAAGACGGAGGTAAAAAGCTTAGGGGTAATTGTTGACTGTAATCTGAATTTTAAATCGTATTAATCAGATCATTAGGACAGCATTTTTTCACTTAAGAAACATAAGTAAAGTTAGACCTCTTATATCACTGAAAGATGCTGAAAAATTAGTTCACGCTTTTGTTTTCAGTCGACTAGATTACTGTAACCCACTCCTCTCAGGACTACCCAAGAAAGACATAAATCGTTTGCAACGAGTGCAGAATGCAGCTGCTAGAATCCTAACTAGGAAAAGAAAATCTGAGCACATCTCTCCAGTTTTGATGTCACTACACTGGTTACCTGTGTCATTCAGGATTAACTTTAAAATTCTGCTTATGGTTTATAAAGCCTTAAATAATCTCGCCCCATCTTATATATCGGAATGTCTGACACCTTATATTCCAAATCGTAACCTCAGATCCTCAAATGAGTGTCTCCTTAGAATTCCAAGAACAAAACTTAAAAGAAGTGGTGAGGCGGCCTTCTGCTGCTATGCACCTAAAATCTGGAATAGCCTGCCAATAGGAATTCGCCAGGCTGATACAGTAGAGCAGTTTAAAACACTACTGAAAACACATTACTTTATCAAGGCCTTTTTATAACTTCAATTTAACTTAATTTAACTTAATCCTGATACTCTGTATGTTCAATTTCCTCATATTAACTATTCAGGGTGGCTCTAAAATTCGTACTGACCCCTACTCTCTTTTCTGTTTCTTTTTCCGGTTTCTTTGTGGTGGTGGCCTGCGCCATCACCACCTACTCAAAGCTTCATGATGCTCCAACAATGATGGACGGATTAAAAGGCAGAAGTCTCGTGACCATCATCATCAAGCCCTTCCGTGAGAATCCTAAATCCAAAGAGACTGTTTCATTTATGTTAGGTAGAATGCCCAGAGGGACTGGGCGGTCTCATGGTCTGGAATCCTACAGATTTTATTTTTTCTCTCCAGCCGTCTGGTTTTTTTTTTCTGTCCCCTGGCCATTGGACCTTACTTTTTATTGATGTTAATTAATGTTGATTTATTTTGTTTTCTTATTGTGTCTTTTATTTTTCTATTCTTTATTATGTAAAGCATTTTGAGCTACTGTTTGTATGAAAATGTGCTATATAAATAAATGTTGTTGTTGAATATATTGCAATGTTTGTGATCTGATCATAATAAATAAATCTACATGTGCATAGCTAAAAAAATCATCAAATACAATGGCAGTCCATCTGATTAGTCATTTTACCTGACTCAGCGTCAGAGCTTCTTTATGTCCCTCACCATTAGATCTCAGCTGACTGCCTTAAAACACAAACCCCTTGTGATCGAGTTGACCAGACCACATGCAGAACTGATCAGAAACTCACTTTATGTGTAACTGATAATCAAAGCCCCTCATCTTAACCCATTATAGTGACACACACAGCTGGTGTCCTCTCAATGCATTGCTCCCTGGGCACTGTGGACACTGGAGACTCATGAATTTTGACACCATGTAGTGAATGTGAAGTGGACATTGTCATGAAAGCAGACCACACTGGCCACAAGCAAAGTGCAGCCTAAAAATGGATTGGGTCAGAGACGGACTGAGAGACTCACGTCGAAAATACTAAAATTGGCTTGTAATGATGTGACTGTTAGTTTTTGAAACTTAAAAAAGGAGTCGTTTTAGAGGTTTAATGTAAATTAAAAGTTTCACCTCCTTGTGCACTGCTGGATAGCACTGGAACTGATCATTAGAAGAGTCGCATTTATCTTCCTAAAGTGAAGCGTTATTAACACACATTTACAGCCTTAAAGACATTAGAGATGTGACTTGATGTATGTAGCCCAGGTTAAAATGTGCAACTAACTAACTGATTTATGTAAATAAGTTACTGATGTAAAAAAAAATGTAAATGTTATGTTTTAAACTGTTCGTTTTAGTATAGCAGTTCGTTACCTGGTTATGCAGATTTTTATTTTGATAACCGGATGGGTAGAAAAACAGAAGGTGGTGGAAGAACCGAGAGAGAAAAAAAGAAAAAGAGGAGAAAGCAGGACGCCGAGTTGGTGTCAGAAAGTTTGGGGAGACAAATTATCACCCGATAATTTGCTGGAATATGAACTGCTGATATAAACAGAAATTTCGATTAGGCGTTAGCAGTGTTTATCCGCAATGAACCACTCGTTAACTCAGCGAGGAAGTAGGAAGGTGAAGAGAGTAGCTAACGCAGCTCAACACGCTTCTGGTGGGCGTTCGTTTATTTGGAGACGCTTTCAGGATTAGCTCAGCAGGGGTTCCTGCTCGTGGATAGAGGCGGAGAGGTCGGAAGGATTTGCTGGACTGATAACCACATTGCCAAGTAGGGTACTTTTATTTTGTTTTGTTGCTCCTGGTGGGTGAAGGGACCGATAGGTTATTGGTATAGCGCTCACAAGCTCAATCAGGCCTGCAACGTTTTTTTTTAAATAGTGTGATAAGAGTGAATGTGTTTTTTTTATTAATAGTGTAATATAGTTTTGATTATTTTCAGTTTATTACTTGTGTTTTGTTGGTTTATAATTAAAAGGGAGTTTACCATTGTTTTATAAACCAGTTTCTTGGTGTTTTTTTATAAGTTTGTTTAGTATAAACCATTGAGTTGGGAACAAATGTAACAGGTAACTTAATCTACCTTTATTTATTTGTTATTACCTGACCAGTGTATTGCTATTTAATTAATAATGTTTTGTTCATAGTGACCCGAGACTCAAAATATTAAAGTAATTAAAATTATACTAATTTAGGCATTGGGTGAAGAACTCAGGGCCCTTTCTACACACTGTTAGAGTAGGCGGCTACATGTAGTAGGCTAGTCGAGTAAACACTTGTGATAGTGTTACTGTCAACATGACATTGAAGCGGTCACATCAGTGTATGTCCTCATCAGAGCTTGTCATCTTCTGTGGAGTCGCCAGATGAAACGTGTTGTTTCTGAGGCATAGGAAGTCCACATCACTGTCATGTCCTCTTGTAGGGTTTTCAAATCATCACCATCTCTTCACAAAGCTGCGTTTGGTAGACTCATAGCGTCATCACACAAATATGGTGGAGCACAAGATCAGCTCCTGTCTACCCTCTGTGATGATTTTTTGTGAGAAAATTGTTTCTGCCCAATGAAAGTCACGTCACACCAACAGGGTGCATATTGTGACTTGTGGTCCACTTGAAAGTCTGCTGTGTGAATCTCAACAGAACTAACTGGAGACTGAAAGAAAGTCACTGATGTCTGCTGATTCTACACAAAGCCAGCAGACTACGAGTGTGAAACACCTTTAGGGTAGAAATGGGGGGGATAGCATTGAATAAAGGAAGCCACAGAGCTGGGCTAAAGAAAGAAAGGAAGACATCCTCATGAAACCGAGAGGTGCTGGGAAATAAAAAAGTGTAAGAAGAAGAAAGGAGGAAATGATAAGAATTACAACACGATTATATTTTAGACACGCTGGACTGAGTGACTCTTTATTTAGAGTGAATACGCTTCACATGTGTGTTTGTAGAAAACGTGTTTATCTAACACTGTGGGACTTTCTTTATATTGAGGGCTGTGCTGTGCACCAAGAGCAAAAGGAGATTTGATCTGAGAAACTAAGATTTTTAAGAGAGCAGTAGTTTATGGTGACACTTATTTTAAAACAGTGTAGACAAAGTGACCAACCTGAGTGCTTATTGGAGTTTTCAAAGGCTTTGGACTTTATGATTTTGCATTTCTTTGTTGAAAGTTACAGCAGACTCCAGCACAGCAAGTGGGCTAATCCACTCTATGTTTCTCCTACCAACTGGGCTGGTGGATTTTTCAATTAAATCATTGAATTAAATTTAAGTTTTAAAGCACAATTCAAACATGAAAATCACTAAGTTTTATGTATTTATTTCTTTGAAAACCAAATACTGCATTCATACAATCACCATAGTCTGGTCAGCTGGTTACTTGTGATAATTCAAAACATATTAATGCAAAAGAATATGATGATGCCAAACAAACTGAAGTAAAATGTGCAAAAGACCCCAGCAGTTCAAAGTGTCAGCAGGTGAATTTTATCTCAGCAGTTAAAGCAGAAGAGCAGAAAGAACAATTTGAGAAGATAAAGCTGGTCCTCCATGACAGCTCAGGGTCTTCTCCTAACTGCTTCTGCACACACACTGCACAAGGCGCCTCCATGTTATAGAGCAGGAAGAGAGAGGCTTTGTTTGGGGTTACATGGGACTGGAGATGTGCCAGAGGCATCCATCATGCCTTCCTGAACTAAAGCAGTGGGAAAACAATGGTGGAGTGTCACACCCTAAGTCCATCTGTCCACACTCTGATTATTGTCAGGCTGTCCTGGTGAAGCACACCTTCACGCTGAGGTATCACACTCCATCATCCAGGCCCTCAATATTGGACTCTCATCCCAGTTTCACTCTGTCTATTTTCAGTTGTGTTTGGTGTCCTCATTCCCTCCATTTCTTGAACCCATTTAGACCAGTTGAAGGTCACTGGGCACTGGAGCCAACTCTGGGTGGAGTCTGCACAGTCACAAACAGAAGATGATGTGAATTGTGTGTAAATGAGGCAGTGAACAAGGAGTGGAGCAGACACAGGTTCAAACAACACCACATGATGTTGAGGAGCAGTAGGTATATGAGGTTTCTGTTGAGACCACCATCAGCTTGGTACCTGTCCAGAATTTGTCACCAATGCCAGGATTGGCCTCACTCTTCATCATCCTACAATTGGACTGTCCACCGTGTTTGCTCCTGCTGCTCCCCTTTGATGGGGTTTGTGACCCCACTGGTTTCAGATGACAATTCTCACTGTGGTCCTCTAGCTGGTGAGACTCAGGGGTCTCTGGTGTGAACATGTGAAGTTTGGTGACCAGTTCAGTGTCACAGGGTGGGGAAACAAAAATTAGTTTAAAGAAGCACACAGGCTGAGAAGAAGACATGGAAAGGTTATTAAATGTGGAGGACAACTGGGGGATTATGAAAGAATAAGAAGAATTTAGAAGGAGTGGACGGGGGGCACCATCACTGGGTTAGTTAATCAGCATGTCAGTCATCTCATGTGTCGATATTCACCTTCCGTCCAGTCCTGTTGATCTCCTCCGTAGTGACCTCAGGTTCTTCCTCTTACTCCAGCTGATCTCATTACACTGCAGCCTGTGAAGGACACAAGTGTGAGTCACAAACATATGGGACCCCACCTCACACACTGTACCATCACAGTGACATGCCCACTAGGTCAACTTCCCAGAATTCTTCTCTGTTTTCCCTAAGTCACATGACATGTGTGTTGGCCTGCCGATCACCGTCCTCTGAAGGCCTTTTGGTTTCATCTCATCTCAGTGAAGGTGTTCTAGTCAGGCCAGGGGTCCTCCAGTGCTCCTGCTGAGTTTTATTTTTAATTCTCCTTCATTGTTGTTATAACATTGTTCTGTTTGTTTATTATTTGTTTAATTCTGTATTATCTGTTATTTTATTCTTTTCAGTTACTATTGAGTATCTCTGTGTGTGTTTTGCGTTCTCTCACATTCCTTGTATTTTGTGGTTTGATCCCAAGAGCATGGACCACCTGCCCCCAACTCTCTAAAGGCTGTGGCTCATTTGACTGCACTCTGGTGTTTGGTGGTCTTTGAGTATTTTGCTCTTTGTTTTTAACTCTGATTGTTGTCTTTGAACCTTTGGCTCTTGAGTTCTGATTCTCTTACAGTTTGTGCTTTTTGAATGTTGTTAGCTTTGGATTCCATTTGGCAGCCCCTTTGGCTCTTTTGTTAATAAACCTCTTCTTTTATGAAGACCACTTGTAGACTTGTCTCTGCTCCAGCTGGAGTTTTCACGGTTCTCCCTCTGTTTAGACTCACTTCACGCCTCTGAGACTCTTTTTGATTTTATTTTGAATTTAAAGCCTGAGCTCCTTTCTGAGGCCTAGTCAGGCCTGAAGCCTCCTGCTTGCCTGAGGTGGGCCTGCCTGGAGTGACATTTGTTTGGTGGGCTATCTAGAGGCCTCACCCCTTGTTATATTTTACTGGTAGAGCAATCACAACAGAAGGTGGTCTGTCCAGGTGACATGGTGTTGACCCCTCTGTGGTCACTTCCTGTGTCTGCTCTCATAATTAATCTTCGTCTCTATATTATTTCTATCCCTCCTCCTCACTCTCCTGTCTTCTCTCATTTTCTGTCCTCTTGTTGCTTCCTCTTGTCCCTTTACCACCTGTCCACTGACATTGGCTCTTCTCTGTCTTGTTAGTTCAAGTGACCCCAAAACCCTGTCCACCTCTCCTCCTGTCCACTTTGCCTGCTGTCCTGATCCTGTCACCTCTCTTCCCTTTCTTTGTCCTTCTCGTCCACTGCCTGTCCTTTTCCTTCCTTCAGTCAGTCCATGTGAATTGTCCCAGAGTGTGACCAGAACATCATGTGGGTGGGCATTTGGCTAATAGGGGTTTGCAAAATATCCATCCATCCATCCATCCCCATTTTTGTAGGGGGGTCAAATAATAATATATAAAAGCAAAAATTGTGGCATAAATCATAACCTATTGCTCAATAAAATTAACAGAGGCAATGGAACTTGTATTATTATTCTTTGTGAACAAATATAGAACTCATCTACAAGGTAAATATCAATAAAGTCAAATGTATACAACATATGAGAGCAAGGACAGAAAGTGGCTCATATGTAGTCATTAGAGGCTATAGGAAATCAGTTTCCAGTGTTTAACCTAGATATTATCTACAGGACCAGTCTGAAGTTACTCTTGGCAAATTCTGAAATAAATTCATTCATGTTTAGATTTTCTGTGATGTTTTCTCATGTGCCAGAATGACTAAATTTCTCTTTCTTGAATGCAGCATTGTTCGGTGGAGTGGAGTGAGAATGCGGTTCAAAGTAGAGAAAGTGCTTTCACATGTAGCTGAAGACACACCAATGATGGTGCTGTGACACATAGTGAATGCAACATAGGGAAGCTCTTTGTACTGCTGAATGCATTTGCAGGCCTCAGAGAGGTTAGCATCAGCTGGCTTATTGATCAACATTGCTTTTACCACGATTTCATTTTGCAAGCTCATGCTGTTTTCTAGCCTGC
>NW_024385520.1:0-10741 GCF_016835505.1 Polypterus senegalus
GACATTTTTCAAATTTTGGATGCATTCATGCAGACAAGTTTAATTGACTGGTCTTATTGTGTGGGTTTCTGTATGGAAGGTGACGCTGACATGACAGGCAATCATAGTGGAGTCAACACATTAATGAAGACCAAATCTCCAGATGCAATGGATACAAAGTCCATGCTTCACAGAGAAGTACTTGTTGCTAATAAAAATAAGGACAGATTGCAACTAGTGCTTCAAGAAACTGTTAAAGTTGTAAACAGTAGCAAAGCAATCCCCTTAAACACGGGCTGTTCGCCAAACTGTGCAGTGACATGAGCCCCAGTGTTGAAAGCCTTCTGCTGCATTCTGAGGTACAGTGACTATCTTGCTGGGCAGATTTACGAGCATTTGATCTCCGCAAAGAGCTGCATGAATTTTCCCCATTTGAGAACTCCCAACTTGCTAGCTTTTTTGACAACCAGTCATGTGTTTTGAAGCTTTTGTATTTGGCCAACATATTTCAGCTTTTAAATAGCTTGAATCGGAGCATGCAGGGCTGCAATCACAGCATACCTTATTTGCAAGATAAAGTTTGTACATTTATACAAAAACATCTAACTCTGGGAGAATAAGCTAAATGAAGGAGATACTGTAATGTTTCCTCTCCCTCACCAGGAGCTTGAAACGTCCAATGCACCTGCAGACCTAGACCTAAAGGAATATTAGTTGGAGCCAGAGAATCGTCATTTAAACTGGATCAGAAATCCATTTCAGTTCAGAACTGAAGAGAATTGTCTTGATTTGAGCTCACAATAGGAACCTTTAGAAACAGCCAACGATGGAAATTTGAAAATGCAATTCTCTGTCATAACCTTGTCAGAATTTTGGAGCAATCTCAGAAACAAATATCCAGTATTGAATGAAAAAGCTATCCAATGCCTCTTACCATTTCCAACAACATACCTATGTGAGGCAGGTTTTTCTGCATTGAAAGTACTCAAAAACAAAAACAGTACATCTAAATGTAGAAATTGATCTAAGATTGTCCCAAAGCCAGCTGCAACCCAGCGTGGAAAAACTGTGCAAGAACATCCACACAAGCCAAAATGTTTCACTGGGCCTAGGGATAAGTTTAATTTATGTATTTATTTGAACAGTCTGTTTTTCCATTGTAAAAGTGACTTGTTTTATATAGTTTTATTACATACACTTAACAGATAGTTAGGTTTGTATAGCAGTTTATTACAGATATGTGGGATATATAATTTTTTTGGATGGTGATAAGTAGAGGATCCTCAGCCTAAGGTAAGTTTCTTTGTTGTTTGGGGGTAGGTATGAAAAAGGTTGGGTGCCCCTTTACCAGAGAATGGGGTTTCTTGCATGAACCTTTAATGCTGTCCCTCAAAATCATTTGTCAAGTTGTTTTATTAACACAGATTAAACAGGTTTTTTTCACTCGGATGGCACTTCCTCCAAAGAGGCCTTCCTCACGGTGCTCTTAGGATGTAAATTCAGGTCCGCAGTTCAAACAGGTTGCAGAAAGTATCAATTTAAAGTAATCAGGGGGGTTTCTGACTATTTGTTTTGTAGTGGACTATTTCCTTTTGAGTCCTACAACAGCTAACTATTGCAATCTTTTACTATCTCTGTCTCTCCTGTCACAAAAATCCTGACATGTTTACTGTAGCTATCTTTCCTAATGATTATGGGACATGCATATTTGAAACACATCACAGAGCAGAGTTTGGAAACATCTGTAATTTGGAAGCTTGACTTGGCATTGATAAATTGATATCAAGCATCCTATTAATAATAGATTTTGTTGTCACTTTTATATTAAGAAATGAAAACAGATTCTTTAAGCAATGGTAACAATGTTCTCAAGTTAAAATGAAGCAGACATTACTCATCTGGTGAAAAAATCGCTCTTGGAAAAGTAAAAGATACATTAGTATTTTGGATCCTTGTTTTAAACATTGTTGTTTTTTAACTAGCATTGTAAGAAAAATAACTTCTAGCCAAAATTCACAAAAAGTGAAAAACCTATAAATACAAAAATTAAATGTCAAAGCCAGAAAATCCAAATTAGTCTGAATCGTCAAATGACTGCAGCCCTTACCCAAGAGGAGTACAAAAAAGGAGCTACAAAAAATGTTACGAGTGAAAAGCAATATATAAAATGATGTGACATGCAGAAAACTTATTTAGGACTTTTGGGTACTTGTATAGAAGCAGGCTGAGCGGGCATCCCTCAGCCCCAATGAAGGCACTTGGAGTCTCAGGACAGGCAGCAGAATCAAGATTTATTGTATGGCGCATAAATGGAATCAGTACAAATGCAATGAATGAGCAGTCATGGACAGCTCTAAATTTATTACAGTTCTTATAAAACAAGAAATTATTCATCCTCATCTGACTTCTAATATTCCCCTGCTTTAGTTCTAACACTAATTAATTCTACCCTTATTTCTCAGCTGAGGGGTGTCAAACCCCTCTCTGTCCATCATGTCTAGCTGACAAGGCCTACCTATACACCCTACTAGCTCTGCACTTGCTGCTATTATTTACAGCCAAAGAGTTCACATTCCTTTTCTAAGCGATGGACTGAATCTTTTCCAGCTCCCCTGCACATCTAATCTTTGGCTAATGAACTATTGGTGGTTTCTAGCTCATATAGAATAATAAAAAAAAAAAATTAAAACCCAGCCACAGGGGATGCAAAAACCAGTGTGTTTCTTCATGCCGGTCCCAAGCACAGATAAATGGGGAGGGTTACGTCAGGAAGGGCATCCAGTGTAAAATTTTGCCAAATTAATATGTGGACAACAATACAAATTTCCATACCGGATTGGTCAAGCCCCAGGTTAACAACGACCGCCACCAGTACTGTTAGCCAACAGGGTGCTGGCGGAAATTGGGCTACTGCTGGCCAAGAAGGAGAAGAAGAGGTGGGAGATGTCTCCAGAGGCAGGAGGAGAGGAGGAAAGTAAAGAGAGTGGAACTGAGGGTAGGAACTTTGAATGTTGGAAGTATGACTGGTAAGGGGAGAGAGTTAGCCGCTATGATGGAGAGAAGGAAGGTTGATATATTGTGTATGCAAGCGACTAAATGGAAAGGGGAGTAAGGTCAGATGGATCGGAGGTGGATTCAAATTGTTCTATCATGGCGTGGATAGGAGGAGGAAAGGAGTAGGGGTTATTCTGAAGGAACAGTATGTCAAGAGTGTTTTGGAGGTGAAAAGAGTGTCAGACAGAGTAATGATTATGAAGCTGGGCATTTAAAAAAAAACTTTATTAATGTCGAAGGAAATTACTTGGTTTTTTCGCATACCCCTTGATGTCAGAGCGCAGAGTCAGCCATTGTACCATGCTCCTGGAGCAATTGAAGGTTAAAGGCCTTGCTGAAGGGCCCAGCAGAGTAGGATCTCTTTTGGCAGTGACAGGGATTCGAACCGGCAACCTTCGCAATACCAGCGCAGATCCTTAGTGTGATAATGAATGTTGTTAGTGCATATGCCCTGCAAGTTGGGTGGTGCAATGGATGAGAAAGCAAGATTTTTGGAGTGAGTTGGATGAAGTGATGAACAATGTACCAAAGGGACAGAAAGTGGAGATTGGAGCGGATTTTAATGGACATGTTGGTGAAGGGAACAGAGGAGACGAGGAGGTGATGGGTCAGAGGATAGTGGATTTTGCCAAAAGGATGGACATGGCTGGGGTGAATACGTATTTTAAGAAGAGGGAGGAACATGGGAGGAAGATGCACACAGGTAGATTACATCCTATGCAGAAGAGTCAAATCTGTAGAAGTTTAAAGACTGCAAAGTGGTGGCAGGGTAAAGTGTAGTGAAGCAGCATAGGATGGTGGTCTGTAGGATGACATTGGAGATCAAGAAGAGGAAGAGAGTGAGGGCAGAGCCAATGATCAAATGGTGGAAGTTGAAAAAGGAAGACTGCCAGGCTGAGTTTAGGGAGTTGGCGAGACTTGCACTGGGTGGTAGTGAAAAGTTACCAGATAGTTGGGAAACTACAGCAGATGTAGTAAGGGTAACAGCAAGAAGTGTGCTTGGCGTAACATCTGGACAGAGGAAGGAGGAAAAGGAAACCTGGTGGTGGAATGGGGAAATACAGGAGAGTATACAGAGGCAAAGAAGAAGTGGGATAGTCAGAGAGATGCAGAAAGTAGATAAGTGTACAATGATAGAAGGCGCAAGGTGAAGAGAGAGTTGGCAAAGGCTAAAGAAAAGGCGTATGATGAGTTGTATCAGAGGTTGGACACAAAGGAGGGAGAAAATGACCTGCACCAATTGCTAGACAGAGGGACATAGCTGGGAAAGATGTGCAGCTGGTTAGGGTAACAAAGGATAAAGATGGAAATGTACTCACAAGCGAGGAGAGTGTGTTGAGCAGATGCAAAGAGTACTTTGAGAGGCTGATGAATGAAGAGAACAAGAGAGAGAAGAGGTTGGATGATGTGGACATAGTGAATCAGGAAGTGCAACGGATTAGCAAGGAGTAAGTAAGGACAGCTATGAAGAGGATGAAGAATGGAAAAGCTGTTGGTGCAGAGTGCATACCTGTGGAAGCATGAAGGTGTTTAGGAGAGATGGCAGTGGAGTTTTTAACCAGATTGTTTAATGGAATCTTGGAAAGAACAAGTGTACTGGTGCTGATATTTAAAAGTAAGGGGGATGTGCAGGACTGTAGTAACTACAGGGGGATAAAATTGATGAGCCACAGCATGAAGTTATGGGAAAGAATAGTGGAAGCTAGGTTAAGAAGTGAGGTAATAGTGATCAGCAGTATGGTTTCACGCCAAGAAAGAGCACCACAGATGCAATGTTTGCTCTGAAGATGTTGATGGAGAAGTATAGAGAAGGCCAGAAGGAGTTGCATTGCGTCTTTGTGGACCTGGAGACAGCATATGACAGAGTGCCGCAAAAGGAGTTGAAGTATTGTATGAGGAAGTCAGAAGTGGCAGAGAAGTATGTAAGAGTTGTACAGGATATGTATGAGGGAAGTGTGACAATGGTGAAGTCTGTAGTAGGAGTGACAGATACATTCAAGGTGGAGTTGGGATTACATCAGGGATCAACTCTGAGCCATTTCTTATTTGCAATGGTGATGGACAGGTTGACAGACGAGATTTGACAGTAGTCCCTGTAGACTATGATGTTTGCTGATGACATTGTGATCTGTAGCGATAGTAGGGAGCAGGTTGAGGAGACCCTGGAGAGGTGGAAATATTCTTTAGAGAGGAGAGGAATGAAGGTCATTAGGAACAAAACAGAATATATATGTGTACTGTAAATGAGAGGGAGGTCAGTGGAATGGTGAGGATGCAAGGAGTAGAGTTGGTGAAGGTGGATGAGTTTAAATACTTGAGATTAACAGTACAGAGTAATGGGGATTGTGAAAGAGAGCTGAAAAAGACAGTGCAGGCAGGGCGGAATTGGTGGAGAAGAGTGTCAGGAGTGATTTGTGACATACGGATATCAGCAACAGTGAAAGGGAAGGTCTATTAATACCACATATGTTATATGGGTTGGAGATGGTGACAATGACCAGAAAGCAGGAGACAGAGCTGGAGGTAGCAGAGTTAAAGATGCTAAGATTTGCATTGGGTGTGAAAGGATGGATAGGAATAGAAATGAGTGCATTAGAGGGTCAGCTCAAGTTGGACGGTTGGGAGACAAAGTTAGAGAGACGAGATTGCGTTAGTTTGGACATGTGCAGAGGAGAGATGCTGAGTATATTGGGAGAAGGATGCTAAGGATAGAACTGCCAGGCAAGAGATAGTACTTTTATAATACATAGAGATTACCAGTTTTAAGAATACATTTTCTATATTTTCCTCTCTTTTGGGGTTCACTAAAACCAAAAAAATATACAACCCAGAAGGTGACAAGGGGAACGAGTTTTTAATCTTTGTTTAGGCCTCAAACCCAAGACTACCATCAGTCTTCATAACTCCTGGCTCACTGTTCTTTCTTTCTAGTAACACAGAGGCCAAACACTACCCCGCAAATGCTTTCACAAGCTAGAAAGGAGAAGTAAAAGACCTCTGGCCAGCCAAATTAAAGGAGGCACTATATCTTTGTGTAGCATAGGCACACAGTAATATAAAAACATAATAAAATGTATAAAAATAAGTGAAGGATGCAATAACATAAGTTCAATAATATATATAAAAGTATACAATATATGATAATATAAAATAACATCAGTGTAAGACAACAGCAGCAGGCAACAACAAAGTCCAATGTCCTTGATCCAGTGGCTTTCCAAATTTTGTACACAAATCTATCAGTGTGTTACTGTATAAAATATTGCTTCAACCCAGATATGTTGCACACCGTAGAGGGTCCTCTTCCTGGGGAGCAGTTACCAGCACTTCACCCTGGAAGCCTTTGGTTTAGTATTTCATCATCCACAATGTCATCAAGGAGAAAATCAAAACCTGTAGTTGAAGATGTCTGCAGTTCAAGAACTTGGATGTCCATCTGTTTGCCAGCAATTCTGGCAGGAAGTGATCTGAAAACTGGCAATAGGCAGCAAAATACCATTCAAGGACACATCGATGTAATCAAGTAAATAATTCCTGCTTTGGCAAACATAGCTTCCCATGTTCCTAGGTTCAAATGGAGCCAATCCTAAGTGTGCTGGTCTTGCCTTTTGTTTATAAGATTGGTTTACACTAAATACACAATGTCAAAATTGTCCTATAACCACCCAACTCCTAAACGTGATGAAATAATATTGCAATCAATCAATGGCATAGTTTCTTTCCTGCTAAAGAAACTATTTAACGTACCTACATCTGCAATCACACATTTAAATAATACTGTAGGTGGCAACACAGATAGCACAAATAAAGTATTTATCTTAAAAACTCAAAAGCACCCAAATTTATGTCACCACTGATGTACACAACAATGATCAGAGATAAAGTCCTTATACACATCACCATGCTCGCATCCTGATGCTTTTATCCATAAAGTTGCCCAAATGTACATCCACTGTGGTCTTAAACTTGAACAACCTTTATTTTAGCGCAAACAGTTGACAGTAGGTGTCAATCCTTCCTTCGGAAGATGTCAACACTACTGTCTGAAATGCAAGACTTTGCAGTCATAGTTAAATTGTAAGGGTTATACCCAAGCTTCTCATTAAGTTTAAAATTATCTGTCACCAGCTGAGATCTTCAGATTGCATCTGGGTTTTTCACTTCACAAACTGCACATTCACCACTACATGCATAAGACACTCCATCTGCTATGGGCCAAATTATTACTTTGTTTCACTATCTTGTATAATTATGCTGAATAAGCTATAATACTTATTATTTGTCCTGTATTTATCCTGTCCTGCAAATATATATATTTTGAAAGACATTGTTGCCATAAAGAGGAGGAAAAACTCAAGCACCTGGTTGTCAAACAAATGGATGAACTGTAGCCAGGTAAAGTGGACTCCAAAGAATAATGAGGCCTGCAGAGCAGAAATGCGACAAATTTTCTTCTCTGGTGAGGATTAAAGCAGGTCTTGGGTCCAATACCCCAAGGCAAAAGAGAGAATATCTAGAACTCTTAGTCCAAGGTGGATGATCTTTTGGGCTCAACCGTCACTAGCACAATTGAGTTCTTAGCTGCTAGGACCTGGGGTGCCTTGGACTACAATTTAAATATGTTGTCTAGTAGTCATTCAGTTGATGGACTGATCCACAACTTGATCCCCTCTCTGGTATGGCTGGGTTCTGCTTGGAATCAGATGATTAGTTTATCTGCAGACCTTTATCACAGCCCAGTTTCCCAGTTCAATTTCAAATACTGTCATCTATGATGTACTAGGAAAAAACTGCAGATGTAAAAATTTTCACTTAAATATTCAGCATATCAGTTCTTCATTAGTGGCTACTTATGGCTCCCAAAAATAATGTCTCATAAGATGTCACATTTTTTGTTGGGAGAACCCCTTATCAGAAATATTGTTAGTGGTAAAACAGACAGTCATTTCAATCCAGTCTATACTTGTTTCTGAGCCAATTTGCTTTTAATGATCAAAATAAATTATAAAGGAGATAAGCACAATGTTCAGTTTTTCTCCAAATTTTGACATTATATTCAAAAATAAATTCTTAAATGAAAGCTTTCTTTTATAGTTGTTTCCAGTGTGGCTGCTGTTACAAATTCTACTCAATTGAAAACATTTCCCTCGTAATAAGTAAATCATCATAAAAATAAAGTCAGTCTTAATATACAGTATATCATGGGAAAAGTATTCAATAATAAATTATTACAAAAATTGGTCTCATAATAATGTTGTCATAATAGTCAAATAATTGGCATTGGTCCTATTATAATCATTCATACTATTGGTAGATAACTGAAAAATGGCTTCAAAAATTAAAATTTACTATAACATCCTTTCTCCCCCTTAATGACACTTGTGTCAATATTGCTATTATTAACTTACTATTAGAGTAGATGTGGTGCAAGAGGGTATCGGACAGCAAACAATCCTAAAATCGATCCCAGTACTATAACAATTTAATAAAATTCAAATGTAACTCTCTTACAGAGAATATGCCTAGGGATGGAAAACAAACTAAAGCAAAAAGAAGGTAGATTGTTATGGAGTTTATTAGCTAAAGAGCCACTGTTCTGTGGAGGTTCCTGTGAAAAGCAAGAACATTTCAGCCAATTATCCTAAAATACTAATTTGTCTCAATATTCACTGTACTCTTCCCCTAAATGGATGGCAATGTGTCCTCCAGAGAACATCTCTCAGTCAGCATAGTAAGCAGAGATCAAGAAAGAAATCCACAGTCTAGATGGCTAATTTCTTAATTATTTTTAGATATGAGGTCAAAAAATAACCAAAACATTAAGGCTCCACATTTCCTTTCCCATATGTCTAATTATAATACATTGTTCAAAAATGTAAAGTCTTAAAAACATTTTCCCTTTATGCAGAAAATAATATTTGACTACATCTAAGATTAACAAGGTAAATGGTATAAAATACCTATCCCTTTCCACTCAAAGTCCCTTAAATTAATTTATTGATGCCTTAGATAAGCAAAAATTATCTTGGAACCCATCTATTAACACATCATAACCTGCCACCCAAAAGCTTAAAGATTATTTACATATATCCCAAATACAATTCATTTTCTCTTTCTTCATTAATTGTTTCACTAATTAAAGTATCACATACATATCTACCTTAGACTTTAGAAGCTTAAAAATTGTCTGGAATGTTTCATTAAAGCATCAGATTACAGAAGTGAACCTTTCACCGGCTTTGTATCCATATAAACAGCAGCATTCCATTCTTTTTCACATTTAAAATATGTAAGTTACCTACTGAATAACACAAGAAGGTGATGAGAAAAGAAATCAATAGATCAAAATGCCTTTTAATACAAAACCTTTTTTTATTCCCTCTCTGAATTTCTTCTCCCCATAACCTCCTACCAAAGCCAGTTACATACTCCTTCACTGGTATATTGCAGATGTTTCTTGTTGTCTCTGTAGAACAAGCACAGTCTATCTTCCTTATCATCAACCTCCCCTTTTTCACTCTTTTTTTTTTTTTTTTTTTGCTTTTAAGCATATGTTAGAATGAAGCACTTCCTGGACTGGAAGCCGGCGGTTATCTGCAGCTTCCTTACTGTTTTAAGGAATGTCTCCTTCCATTTAATTAATTTTTTTAATTATTAAAATCCTTCCCCCTTTTGTGCCAGGCCAGTACTCAAAGGACATGGGGTGGTTAGACAATGTCATGCCTAATCTGGAGACCTTTTACACCACTTAATCATATCTCTTTTAGTTAGAATGAAGAGCTCCTTTAATTCAAACAAACAAACATAATTCCATACTGGCACACATTTTTATCAATCGCCTCATCCTCTCAAACAATACCACATATGTTGGCACAAACACTCTCAAATACAATTATACATTTTTTAAATGTATTTGCAGGGATCCCTTTAACAAACTATATGGCATAAACAAAATCACCCAAACTGTCTTTAACACATTCAAACTCACTCCAGTATTATTACCATTTAAAGCATTAGCACACCCTTTATCTCCCAGGCTTATATTTGCCCTCTCTTAATCCACCACATGTTAAGACTTTGTTTACACACACACTATGTTTGAAAACAAACAGTGTAACAAGGGAAACAAAAAAGAAATGAACTCTGAAGAAGAGCAAGTTCCACCCTCACTTACTTTACTGATAAGGACAAGCAAACATCAATTAACTTCTCATGATGCCAGCTGGTGTTAACATCATCAAATAGGGAGCACCACATAAACCTGTTCAGTTCTATACAGCATTGGTTTCCAGATCAAGGAAAGTCCGTTGGTGAACCCAGTCAGCAATTACAAGGAAAAAACTTCCATGGTGATCCAATTCTGCGACAAGGACAAATCCAACTATTGAGAAACCACGCAGTACGATACCACAGCAGGAAAGCACTCCCAAAGAAAACTACATAGGAACAGAGAATACACTCAACACTTAAAACTTATAAGCTTGAACCTTCACTTCCCGTTGTCAGGCATGTTTGCTAACCACTGCGCCACTACACATTTTACCGTAATATTTTCCAAAACACACAACCTCACACACATCAGAAACAAGAAAGGAAAGAACAGAAATTGTCTCCCTTTTATTATATTCTTATCAAAAAGCATCTTTTCTTAAGACTTGATCAGAATCTCAAAGAAAGATGCTTTGCACATTTATTAACATTTTAATAA
>NW_024385521.1:0-44739 GCF_016835505.1 Polypterus senegalus
TGGTCCAGCACACTCCATACAGGAGTCAGAGGGGCTCTGAGCAGCACAGGACAGGATGGAGTGTCAGACCACCACTGGGCACAACCTCAGCTCATCTGAACCTGCTGATTTAATGTGCTGCTCGCTGTGATGATGAAAGAAAGTCAAAGTGACTGAGAACAAAAAAACAAAAACAGCAGACAGAGGAGATGATGTAAACTGCAGAGAGCCAGCAGCTGACCACTGTGGAGCTGTGAGGAGAGACCACCGCAGCCCTGAGCAGCTCCTGACAAACAAATATAATGAAGACATCTGAGATTTGATGAACTCATTAGTGAGTAAGAACTGAAATGAACAAACAAACATCCTGAGAGAATTTGTGAAGAAAACACAGCAAAGAGTTGCGTCATGTGAATTACGTCAGCAGAGAGAATATGGCAGTCGCAGGGCCTCAGTGTATAAACATCTCAGTGTGCAGGCAGGACGGCTCAGTCAGGGACAGACATGGAGTGGAATGGACTGAAACTTGGGCATTGCTTTCCTCACAGTAATACAACTTGTTATAAACTGATTTATGGAACTGAAGTTTATGGACTTTGCTATACATTCTTATGTCTTTTATTTTTATCGACAGTCTTTGGAAATCTTCTTGTCATCATTTCAATTTCTCATTTTGTTCAGCTGCACACGCCGACTAATCTTCTGATCCTCTCACTTGCAGCGGCCGATTTCTTAGTGGGTTTCTTTGTGATGCCCTTCTTTTTGGTTCAACTGATTGAAACCTGCTGGTACTTTGGAGTTCTTTATTGTTATTTGTATCAGGCACTTGCAAATATTCTTAGCATATCTGTGATCTATAATGTGGTTTTAATATCCATTGATCGCTACATTGCTGTCTGCCATCCTTTCTTTTACAGCTCAAAAATAACTTTGACTGTTGCAAATATCAGCATTGCTGTAGTGTGGCTGTTTGCACTTTTCATTACAGTCGTAGTTTTATGTTTGAGTGAAATTGAAACAGAGCGTTGTGAACAAGCTTGTGCAGTATATGGTTTTACTGAAATGACTATTTTTATTTTACTCATAACTTTTTTTATTCCTTATTCACTGATGATTGGTTTTTATATCAGAATATTTGTGGTTGCCAGAAGCCATTCAAGAGCCATCAACTGTATGATAGAAAAGAGACAAACTGAGGAGGTGAGTGACAGAAAAATATCAAAACCGTCTGAAAGAAAAGCCGCAAAAACATTAGGAGTAGTCGTGGGGGCTTTTATTATCTGCTGGCTGCCTATCAATGTATATAATCTGTTTGTTGATAGTAGTAACCCAATCACATATTATATCAGGAATGTCTTTGTGTTTGTAAGTGAAGTGAACTTTGGTGTTAATCCAATTCTTTATGCTTTTCTTTATTCCTGGTTCAGAAAAGCACTGAAAATCATCCTGACGTGTAAAATATTTAGCCCAGCTTCTTCAGTGCTCAGTTTACTGTAAATGTTAATGAAAATAAATAAAACAAAAATAATTTTGTTGTACTTAGAAATTTTTAATTAATTGCACATTATGCCTTTGCTCATTTTTTATATCAGCAGTGCAATACTTGGACATATTTCTTAAAAATACAATCATTTCATATTTGCTGTGTTCTTAAATTAGTACTCTGTTCAAGCAGAGTGTACACTGTTTATAAATATTGCTTATTTCACCACAATTATTTTCATAAAGATTCTTCTTATTTCAATGTGTAATAAACAGAACGACACTCCTGGCAATTCATAGAAACACTTCAGGGTTTCTTGGTGGCTCTGTTTTTCTAAACTTTATTTTTCTAGAGGTTTGGGACAGAGTTCTTTATTTGATCATAAATTGTTAAGTAATGTGCTGAATTTTACCTAAAATCTTAAAATATAAATATCTGGAGTTACAATTTACAGAGACTTTCAGATTTCAAAATTAAAACTAAAAACAGCACAGCTCAGATTTCAGCTGAAATTCTCTAAAATTTTAGTCAGGCTGGTGGGAATATTCTTGAGAGTCAAAAGATACAAAATACTTTTTCATTTGTTATTTAGTTTTGTCTCATGTTAAACTTTTCATTTCAATTGTGAAGTTAATGTTTCCTATTCCTGCACTTCAATCTGCACTCCTCCTCACTAAGGCAGCAGATGACAGACGAGTGCAGACGGAGCAGTCGGCCTTCACTCCTCACACTGCTGGCTCACTAAATGACACTCAGGTGACTGTGAGGAACTGAAATGGACGACTGAGAAGGTCAAATGAGGTTTGATGTCCACAATTAAACGTAGGATTTGCTGCTTTAGACTGACATTTGTTAATATTTGTGAAGTCTCATTAGCCACAGCTGCTCACCTCATACAGAACACAATTAATACTTCAGAGAACAGCATTGTGCTCAATTCTAGAAAAACAGAGAAACCTAAATCTTTAATAAATAAATTACTATTGGATCTGAAGAACTTTCTGCCTGCCATTACAGTTTAATAATATATTCAATAATTATTAAAAAGTTCTTACTTGTTTTTAAAACCAGCTTTGTAATCCTCACTGCTGTCCCATCTAGTAGGTTTGCTGCAGTAAAGTATTTTTGTTCAAATTTAGCACATTATATACGGGGAGACATTTTTTGGTGAATTTCTTTAACGCACTTCAAGTTGTCTCTTTAGCAGTTGTTGTTTTATTCCTCAGACAATCAGACTTTTGTGACTTTACATCGGCTGAATGTAAGATTCACTGTTATTAATGTGTCATTATGTGGAAATAAAAAAATGTTTGTGGAAAACGGAGTTTATTTCTTCATTTCTTATTCTGAGGTATGCGTGCATAAGTAAACATGAGCCATAAATTGTGTTTTAAGGTATTATGGTCTGCACTGTATAAGACGATTCCTGTCGGACTCTCAGCTCCTTTATTTCTGCTCTGCTCAGCTGATGCTTTACTTGTTCCACTTTAAGAGTTGCCCCCTCATTTCAGACCCCCTTGTGTGTTTATTCAGGAGGTATTATGATGTGGTGGTCCGCACTTCTGCCCTTTTGATTTAGTGTTTTTGTTCCAGTCCTTCGCCCAGTCATTGCTGGTGTGGAATCTCCATGTTCTCTCTTTGCATGTGTGACTTTTACTCAGCAAGACTTTTATTATCCCAGAGGGAAATTTGTGAGCAGCAGAAATGTGTGACACATAGGACATTGTTAAATAGGGACAAGAAAATAATAAAGGAGACCACACATGACAGCCATTGTTGTAATCAGCACACACACCATAAGACTTCTACAAATCAGAATAAAGATTCTTGAACAATAATAACAAAGAGCACACAATAATAATTCAGGACTCCAGGACTCCTGCAGCTACTAGAATTCAGAAGGTAGAGCTCTGAGATAAAAGAGGACTTCAGTCTGGGGGTCTTCACCTTTAAGACCCTAAATCAGCAATTTGATGGCCACAAGTGACACTTTGGAGACAGAGGATGGTTGCTTTGTGACCGAATCAAATTGGCCTTCTTTACCACTTGTTTGTGATGGTGGCCAGTGAGAGACACCTGCTTCGGACCCCCACATTTACTGCTGATTTTAATGTTGTTAGTCACACAGTTTTTGCTCTTTATCCTAAGATTCATTAAACAACACTCATCCATCTTCTGAAACTGCTTATCCAGAGCAGGGTCATGGAGTAGCAGGAGCGAATCCCAGCATGCATTGGGTACAAGGCAGGAACAAACCTTTGACAGGACGCCAGTCCTTCACTGGGTAAACACACAGACACACACACGCACACACAGGCCAGTTTAGCATTGCCAATCCTCTGCTGCACTTCTCCATTTTTTTCAATGAAAGGTAAAAAGTGTGACATTCTGTTGGTGAAATCTTCCAATATTCACATGAATGATGTATGTGCCCAAAAAGAAGAAGTGTTTGACTTCAGTCTGTGACAGTTGATGTAAATTTAGGAGTCATCATGGCACTGCACTCTTGTACTAAAGTGACTTTAGCTGCAGGTGGATGTCCCATTTTACTTATCGTGCCAAGCAGAGTTGGTTTGCTCTGTGGTCCAGTAGTCTATAGGCCAGTGAAAGTGCTGTGAAGAAGCGGTCTGTTGTTACAGTCCTGCCTTTGTCCAGTCTGATAGCCGTCATGAGACATCATATCTTTGATTGCTGGTACAACAAACAATTCTGAGCAGGCATCAGCCACAGCACTACTCTTGTGAGAAGAATGGAGATAAATGCCTTCAGCTCAAAGAGGGAGAGGCAAGTTTATTGTACCGAATGAACATCACTGAGAGAATAAAACTAAATAATAAAAACAAGCCCTAACTTTTACAAGTATCCAAAATTTACACGGGTGTTACAGACTCATATCTCAAATGTAAGTTTTTATTATATTATAGTAAAGATAATAATAGCAGCCCACTACTCAAAACACGGAGCGCCCGGTCTCAAACCCGGCCTCTTCAGTTTATAAAGCAGCAGATCTTACCTCTGCACCATTCAAAACATACGTAAATTCCCAGTCGATTCACATTTGAGCTTGAGTTTTTAACTCATTGACAGCCCCATGTAAATTGAATGATTTTGTTTTATTCTTTGGTTATATTCTTGAATAAAAGTGCATTTGTTTATTTGATATTTGGACTAAAGTATTCAAACATTTTACGCTTCACATCACTATTAGAATAACATGGAAAAAGTTTCTGCTTATGTATTTGTTCAGCATTTCTTGCATTTCCTTTCATCCTACACTTACCCAGATCTTTGTAGACATGGAACACACATGAAATGCATAGATTCCAAATAACAATATACTGAATTATTTACCCTTTGTAACTATAGGCATCTCACATGGAGATAAACAAGACTTTTATCTGGGAGAACTTTTTTTGCCCGAGTTGAGCTCCGTCAAGGGAAGGGATGGGATAGCAGGCTGCATGCTGCTTATGCTGATTGACACATTTACAAAACAAAAGCCGCTGATGGAGAGGTGCGAAGGGATTTAAAGTGGGCCTGGAATACAATTTTTTTTCCATAGGCTTCAAGAAAGCTATTATTAAGCTTCACTTTTATTGCCCGTAATCAATGTGGAGGTTTGTTACTTTTGTAGCTCCTGCCTGAAATTTGCAACTGTGACAGATTCCTTGGAGGGACCATGCTCTTATTGTTCCACATCCCTTAATAGACAATGTGATACCCCTGGAACCCTCGGCCTGAGGGCAAAAGTATATCTTAGTCCTCATAGATTATGCTACCCATTTCCTGGAGGCTGTTCCTTTGCGCTCAGCCAATTCCAAGTCAATCGCATGGAAACTTGTAGGGGTCTTTGTGTTATTCGTCATCCCTAAGGAAGTCATAACAGACCAAGGGACGCCTTTTAGTTCAGAAATGTTCAAGGAGATGGCCAAGTTACAGAAAATAAACAATCTGAAGATCTCGTGTATCACCCACAAACGATGGCTTAGTGGAGAGTGCTGTGATGTAAGATTTTGCATATAACTTGCTAAATGTTTTGTATGTCTTTATTTGTAATTTAGGTGAAGCAATGTAATTTAGTATTACCTTGGTGAGAGGCATTCATGTTTGCCCCTGTTTATGACTTTTCTTTGTAATTTTATGACAGGATATGGGGGATGTGTCTTAAACCAGTTTGGCAAGTGTTTCTCTGCTAAAGTCTTTCTCTCATCCCCCATACAAAGCCAGGTTAGCTTAACATATGGTCTTTTGGGGGGTTGCAGGTGTTAAGATGTACTATTTCCCCCATTGGTCTGAGATACACTATGGCTGTCTGGATTGGCTGTAGGGGTTGGACAGAAAACCAATAAATTTGCTTGCTCAACCACATTCTCTCTCTCTAACCAACATATGATGAAGAAGCATCTCTCTTGCTAACCTGGGATGATGTAGAAGTGTCTTTCTCTTGTTAACAACTGATGAAGACCATCACACCATGAACTGACAAGAGCAGCACAATGAAAAGCACAGCTCAGCAGACATATTGAGAAAGGCTTGAGGCCTGTTCTGAAGAAAGCTGAGCACCAATGATGCCTTAACTAGAGATATTTTAAGTAAATACAAGTCTGTGTGCCACCTGAGTTACACATCACTATTTTATCAGGTTGTATGGTTGCCAATATTCAAATGTACTTTGCATATTGTTATTATTTATGAATATTATCAGTGATACATATTGTATGTGTAACTTAACTCCTGCTTGTCTTTTTACTACATCTAATTGCCTGAGGTTATAGATATAGAAGGGAAGGTGGGGATAAGTTATATACAGTGGTAAGTCTGTGAGATTAGGCATTCTAAGGCTGCATATTAATTATACAATAGGGGAAAGTAGAGCAATATATATATATTACTCTACCAAGATAAAACAGAGAGGAATAATCAAACTCGCAAAGACTTGCTACACAAGGTGGTCAGTGAGGATGGAAGAAACTGGAACCATTTACTCCCATTTGTATTGTTTGCCTCCATGGTCTTCTTCCCCTTTGAATTATTATACGGACGGCAACCTCAAAGCATATTGGACATTCTAAAGGAAGGTTGGGAGGAGTTGGTCCTCCCTTCCACAAACATACTTCTATATATTGTACAGTTACGGAACGTAGATAAAATCCGGCCCATACTTAAAGAAAAAATGGCAAAAATTCAAGCAGCACAGGCCTGCTGTTAAGACCAGGATATGAAATTACGTGAATTTAACTCTCGAGATTATGTAATTTTTATCATTCCCACTTGTCACTCCAAATTACTGGCCCATTGGTAAGGCAATTACAAGGTTAAGGAGAGGAAGGAGCTCATTGACTATTGGTGAAACAACCAATTTGTCGAATGAGCAAGTGGAAATATCACGGATATATCAAGGAGTCGGAAGTGTTGTGAATGAGGGAGGAATATTTGTCCCATACTTAGGATTATTGCTTATGTTGTGAGTAGTTGTTTTAATTATTTTCTTTGGTTCTATAAGGTTAGAGAGAGAGGCATTATTACCATAAAAAAAAACATCAATTGTTACATTGCTCACCTTAGGACTTGTTGACTGCTTTCCAAGCACTGCGTGTGTGACACGAAGAGACCCATCGGGACGGGCGGCCTGCACCGAGGACGAAGGTTCGGGAGAGAGCATCAGCGTTGGCTTGAAGAGCACCCGGCGATAAGTGACATGAAATCTGAAGGCTGCAATTCCAGAAACCACCTGGTGACACGAGGATTAGACTCTCGATTCAGAGCCATCCACTGTAAAGCGGCATGGTCCGTCATAAGAGTAAATTCTCGTCCCAACAGATAATAACGAAGTTGAGTCACAGCCCACTTAAGCCTCCCGTTCCACCGCTGCATATCTGGTCTCCTGGTCCAACAGTTTCCGGCTCAGGAACAGTACAAGGTGTTCAGCACCATCGATGCATTGGCTCAACACGGCACCCAATCCTGTGTCTGATGCATCGGTCTGGAGGATAAAAGGATAAGAGAAGTTAGGAGATTTTAACACAGGTGCTGAAGTCAGGGCCGATTTTAAGTCACAGAATGCAGTTTCAGTATTGTCGTTTTATACCACCTTGAAAGGAGCACTTTTCTTTCTAAGATTTGTAAGAGGTGTAGCCCTCTCAGAAAAACGAGGAACAAAACAACGATAGTAACTCGCTACACCTAAGAAAGCTTGTACTTTCCTCTTTGTAATCGGATGGGGCCACTTAACAATGGCATCAATCTTGGAACACTGTGGTTGAACTGACCCCACCCACTAGGTAGCCTAAATATTTGGCTTCGTTCAAGCCAAAGAAACATTTCTTTGGGTTGATCCGTAAGCCTACTTGAGCCAGTGTCGAAAGAACAGCCAACACATGCTGTATATGTTCCTCCCATGTGCTGGAATAGATGATTATGTCATCCAGTTAGGCAGCACTATAGGAATTGTGGGGCCGTAGCAGCGTATCCACCAGGCGCTGAAAAGTTGCGGAGCCCCATGCAATCCAAATGGAAGGACTTTATACTGCCAGTGTCCACTAGGGGTACTAAAGGCGGTCTTTTCCTTGGCGGAGGCCGTTAAGGGAATTTGCCAGTACCCTTTTGCATTGTCTAAAGTAGTTAAAAACTGAGCATTACCCAAACGCTCAAGAAGATCATCAATCCTAGGCATAGGGTAAGCATCAAACTTAGAGACCTGATTGAGACGTCAGAAATCGTTACAAAATCACCACGACCTATCAGGTTTAGGAATTAAGACGATTAGACTAGACCACGGACTATAACTCTCTTCAATAATGTCCATGTCCTGCATTAGCCTAATTTCCAGCTCTACTTCAATTTTCTTTGCCTTGGGAAGTCTATATGGCCGTTCTCGGACAATAACACCCGGGTCTGTAACAATGTCGTGTTCAATCAGCACAGTGCGACCAGGTAGCTCACTAACGACTTCCGGGATGGACAGGATAGCATCCTCTAATTCCTGCAGCTGTTTCCAAGACAAATTGTTACCAAAATTAAATGGGCTGATAAGTAGCGAAAAGAGAGCGTGTCTGACCGGAGTTAGGGTCTTCATCCCTGTACAACAAAAGAAGTCGCGACAACAACCCACATTAACACGGGTTCTTTTTCTTCAGTTAAAGTCTTAAATAAAAGCTCACTTGTTCAATTATATTTGTACTTTTTGTGAAAGTGTTTATTTGATATTTGGACATCAGTTTTCACACATTATACACTTCATGTCAAAATTTTGTTGTTAGTACTAAAACATGACAAAAGTTTGTCTTTAGATATGTGTTCAACATTTCTGTCATGCTACACTTTCCTAGATCTTTGTTGACACAGAGCACACTTGAAATGCATGTGTTCCAAATAACAATATTTTTTTTAGCCTATACAGCTCTAGGCACCTGACTCTCTGATAAACAAGGCTTGAGCTGTGACAGGTGTTTGCCCTTTCTGAAGCAGTGGAAGGATGGGATAGCAGGCTGCTTACTGTTTGGGTTTATGGACACATTTACAAGACAAAAGACGCTGCGGAGAGGTGCGAGCGTATTTAAGGTGGGCAGGATTTACAAGTTTTCTTGTAAGCTTTGGTAATTCTAGTGTTTAATATTGTAATTAAATAGAATATTAAGTATTTCAGAACTAAGGTTATGGGTGGTTTTCAGATTATGTGAGAGGGTATTCTCTTTGAAGCTTTCAGTATGGGGGTGAAAAGATCAAAATCATGTCAATTAAGTGAGGAGTATTCTGTCAAACAAAGGGGCTCTACAGCCCCGAAAGACAAGGAATTGTGGGAAATCGAGGTGCAAAGCCCTGCCGATTGACCTGCACTATGTGCATGTTGAGATCTTGAATATGAAAATACAAAGTGGCAATGAATTATACTTTTCATTTGTGTAACTTCATTGCTGTCCAGTCCATTGTATTTCATTTTCATGTTCATTTTGGGAACATTTTTGGGTGAAGACTTTTAAAATGAAATTGCAAAACAGAGACTGCCTTTTCATTTTTGAATTTTCATTTACAATTTTGCAGAAAATACCTCCTAATGTCTTCAAAATAAAAAAAAGCACATCGGAAAGCACTGCTGCATTTAAATTCTAGGAGTTTACATGCCACTGCCACAAAGAAATGCATGTTGTATCTCTGATGATTTGTGAAAAGATATACGTTCAGTAAATCAGACAAAGACAATCAGCACATCAGACTGACAGAGAGCAATGGGGGGAATACTGTCTGGAATTTAATGTGAGGGTCCGGAAAAGACAAAAACACACAGCTGTTACTGTACACTGTATATGTGTGTGTGTGTGTGTGTGTGGGGGTGTGTGTGAGGGCCTCTCATGAGCACAGGGTGGTCCAGCACACTCCATGCAGGAGTCAGAGGGGCTCTGAGCAGCACAGCACAGGATGGAGTGTCAGACCACCACTGGGCACAACCTCAGTTCATCTGAACCTGCTGATTTAATGTGCTGCTCGCTGTGAGGAGGAAAGAAAGTCAAAGTGACTGAGAACAAAAACAAAAACAGCAGACAGAGGAGAAGAAGGAAACTGCAGAGAGCCAGCAGCTGACCACTGTGGAGCTGTGAGGAGAGACCACCGCAGCCCTGAGCGGCTCCTGACAAACAAATATAATGAAGACATCTGAGATTTGATGAACTCATTAGTGAGTAAGAACTGAAATGAACAAACAAACATCCTGAGAGAATTTGTGAAGCAAACACAGCAGAGAGACGCCTCATGTGAATTACATCAGCAGAGAGAATATGGCAGTCGCAGGGCCTCAGTGTATAAACATCTCAGTGTGCAGGCAGGACGGCTCAGTGACATCAGGGACAGACATGGAGTGGAATGGACTGAAACTTGGATGTTGCTTTCCTCACAACATGTCAGTCTGAAGCAGCTGGAGTCGATTGCCTTGAACGGCTGTAACTGTGAAATGCTCATCTGATACTGGGACATCTTTTAAATCAGCTGCTCTGATATAGGATTTTGTAGCCACTACTTAGAAATGGAAAACATGGTGCAGCGTTTCAAGACCAACACTCTCTTAACATGAACTACATTTTTGTGTACGTCTCCCTGTAAGATAAAAGCAGCCATTGACCGCTGGCAGCTCCAGTGGATGTGCTCAGACACACATGATTTTCAAAGGCTTTGTCCAGCCTCAAACATGCAAGTTTCTGCATCACCATTGATTTAAAGGATAACAGGCATCTCCATGACAGAATATTTAGGACTTGCAACTCACAACGCCTGGGACCTCACGCATAACACCGTGAGTAGAATTTACACTAAAACATGGTGTAAGGACAAAAGTGGAAATGTTCATACGCACAAAAAAAATCCAGATGCCAACTTCCACATTCTTCCGCTCCATTAATCCTGGTCAGCGTTAAAAGTAACGCACGTACACTCGCCTGCTGATACTCCCCAAACTCCTCCCAGAATTACATCTTTTGAATATGCAAATCAGTATAAATAGCCTTTAAGCTCAATGTTCTGTGAAAAGGCAATGGAAAAAGCACGGGGGAAAAGAAAGAAGAATTTCAGCGAATAGTAAGTGGCGGCAAAGATCAATGTACTATTTATTGGTTTAAACAGTGGTATAAACAACAAAAGGAAGCTGATCGAGTAACATAGAGTATTGTAGATACTCGAACGCTCAAGTTCACAAAGTTGCACAGTGCCCGAAATTAAAAAGAAGTTGTCAGATATCAAAGTCGCCGTGAAAAGGCGAGCCCACCGTCTGAGTGTTATATGAAAGCTTATTTGGGTACAGAGAGAAGAAAAAAAATAGGGACACAGTGGGAAAAAGCACAAAATGTCAACTTCGTCCAGGCGCCCCCTCCCAACACACCCGTGATGGACTCAGCGGTTACAAATGGCAAAACACAGCACTCTGTCCCCTTTGTACACCACACAAAAATTATATCACTCTAAGAAAGCACAACACTCAATTCTTATTTACACAGCACTCAAGTTGTATCACTCTGGAAAAGCACAGCACACTATAAATACTATTAAGGGGTGGGGAAAACGACACAAAAAGGACGAAAAGACAAATAACTAAACTCTGCAAACAAAAACCCAGTGCTCAAAATTAAGGCATAAATAATCAATAAATAAACAACAACAACATTTATTTATATAGCACATTTTCATACAAAAAGTAGCTCAAAGTGCTTTACATGAAGAAAAGAAAAATAAAAGACAAAATAAGAAATTAAAATAAGGCAGCATCAGTTAACATAGAAAAGGAGTAATGTCCGATGGCCAGGGTGGACAGAAAATACAGTTCTTGGGCCTCCGTAATCTCACCACGAGGCCCTCACTTAAACCAAAATAAATACACAAAACACCAAAACCTCTAGCAGTGTCCAATGTCTCTGTGCTCAAGTGCTCAATTCCCTGGTCTCACAAGTCCCGATTCTCCAATGCTGAATACATTCCCATCAATCCACTTCGGCGTCCAGTTGCAGCAATCCAGCAATGGCATCCTTCCTTCCACCCAGCTGATTCCCGTTGCTGCTTCACACCGCCGTCACCGTTTCTCCCCCGTCGAATCACAGATCCTATGACAAAGAGCTAAATACCCCTCAGACCCTCTTTTCCCCCTTCCTTAGCCATAATGCTAATACATACACTCTCGACTAGCTATTAGCCACTTCCCTTTATGCAGACTGGGGATCGCCGCGGTCTGAGTCGCTCTCTCTCTCCATTCCGGTCCGCTCGCCAATTCATCCCTTCAGCCTGGTTCCACTCCCGATCTCTCTCGGCAGCACCCGATTGGCCTCCGTGTTTTCATCCACTCGCCTCAATCGGGTACCTGAACACAGAAAAAGAGAAAGAGACAAATAGCCAGTGGCCACTGCCCCTGTCGCCGACGCCTCTTTCCTCTTCAGACTTGGACCAACGCACCATAGTCCACAGGTCCGATCAGCGTCGCCCTTGCAGCCAGCAGCAAAACCACTTTACAAAAAGTCCAAACGTTTAGTCCCTTTGTAGCATTTCGGCACACGTTTTCCCCAAGCGAGCCCACCTCAACACAAACCACAAACAGCAGTGACCACCTTAAATCTTGCCTCAGCCCCACCCCAACTAGCTCGTCAGTGATGGTCCAGCGAATCGATCATGTTGGGAACGGGACTACACCAGACCCGGGTTACTGTCCAAGGCACTGCCAAAGTAAAATAAATGAAAGAAACACACACATGATATTATAAAAATAAACAAATAAGAAAAAAAAATGACGCAACAATTGTTTAATTTACTAGTTTCTCAAATGCCTACGAAAAACTCATAGATCGTCCTACCTTAAATCGCTCCTTCAGCGTCTTTAACCCTCTCCGTCAGCGTCTTTTGTCCTACAGAAGTTGGTTCAGAAAATAGATGGGTGAAGCTCTGCTCATTAAAGAACATCAACAGCAGGTGAGAACTTCAACTCGCCCTGTCACTCTGTCATTCTGACTGCTTTCTGTGACTTGACTGGCCACAAAGGACTGTGTAGATTTTTTTAAATAACAGTCTAAGCTTTATTTAATGCATGAATGTAAATCATCTAATCTTGGATTATTTTTTTAATAATAATTTAATAATTATTTTTTTCTCCAGCCTTTGGAGTTTTTTTTTGTTTTTTCTGTCCACCCTGGCCATCAGACCTTACTCTTATTCTATGTTAATTAATGTTGACTTATGTTTATCTTTTATTGTGTCTTCTATTTTTCTATTCATTTTGTAAAGCACTTTGAGCTACATTTTTTTTGTATGAATATGTGCTATATAAATAAATGTTGATTGATTGATTGATTGATTGATTGGCCAAGGGCCCATTAAATTGGCACATGTGTTGAAATCTTTACTAAAGCATTTATTCAAAAAACAATAATGAATCAAAACACACTGCATTCTGCACTTGTTTCAATCGATTGATTTTTTTTTTAGGTGGCCCTGAGAGGAGTGCCTTACAGTAATCTAGTCGACTAAAAACAAAAGCGTGAACTCATTTTCAGCATCTTGCAAAGTTATAAGGGATCGAACTTTGTTATATTTCTTAAGTGATAAATGTCATCCTAGTGATCTGATTAACATGTGATTTAAAATCTAGGTCAGAGTCAATAATCACCCCTAAATTCTTTACCTCCATCTTGACTTTTAAACCTAATGGATCAAGTTTATTTCAAATACCCTCATTATATCCATTTTTGCTAATCACTAAAATTTCTGATTTCTCTTTATTTAGTTTGAGAAAATTACTACTCATCCAAGTAAGACATTGTGTTAGTGAATGAAGAGAGTCGGGTTCCTCAGGTGTTACTGATAAATACAGTTGTGTGTCATCAGCATAGCTGTGGTAGCTCACGTTATGCCCCGAGATAATCTGACCTAACAGAAGCATGGGGATCGAAAACAGCAGCGGACCCAGTAGAGACCCTTGTGGAACACCATAAAGAATATAATGTGTCTTAGAAGTGTAATTACCACAACTATCAAAAAAACCTGTCAATTAAGACTAAAACTAATTTAAGACCCAGCCAGAGAGGCCCACCCACTGACTAAGGCGATTTCTAAGAATATTGTGATCAATGGTCAAATGTGGCACTCACATCTAGGAGGATGAGAAAAGATATAAGGCAATGCAGTTTTTGATTTGTTCTGAAACCTGACTGAAACCTATCAAGAATAGCAGATTTATTCAAGTGATAATTTAGCTGTGTAATGACAGCCTTTTCTAGGATTTTACTTAATAAAGGAGCAGGTTAGAAATAGGTCTAAAATTGTTACAAACTGAGCAGTCAAGATTATTTTTCTTGAGCAGGGGTTTAATAACAGCAGTTTTAAGACAATCTGAGAAGCCCCCCTATATCTAATGATGAATTTACTATGTCAAGAACACTCTTAGCACATCAGATGCGTCTTTGAAAAAACTTATAGGTATTGGTTCAAGGACACAGGTGGAAGGTCTCAGTTGAGAAATTATATAAATCAGGCAAATCTATGCTGGAGAAAGAATTTACTTCGTTTAAAATGGAGTACCGGGGTTTAAGAAGATCGTTATTGGGGAGTTGCACTATTTTATTTCTAATATCATTAATTTTGTTATTAAAAAATACAGCAATAGCCTCACAACTTTCACTGGAAGTTTTTTGGAGGTATTCCATCGACAGACTGAACATTCTAATTTTGCACATTAATAAATCTTATTGAGTGCATCTTATTTTTCTAATTATGATGTACTGCCATGCATAGACATCATAACTACTGTCACACTTAACTTTCATTTTCTCTCTGATATCAAGTTCTCCTCTCAAGTTTCTGTAGCGTGTGCTGAACTTCATCACTTTTAGCCCTGCTGAATGCTTTAGTGAGGATTTGAACACAAGTGATTATTAACAAAGACCTGATGGTTTATATCTGTGTGTTTAGATAAACCTCAGCATGTTGATTTCAAAGATGTGAAAGTTCTTTATGTCAAGTTGTGTCACTAATTTCAGACGATGCTGTGACTGTCCACTCAGATCCTAAATTTGATTCAGTGCATCGTATTTCCTGATTATGATGTTCATTCAAGTGAAATGCCGTCATATAAATACACACTGCTGAAGTCATTTTGTCGTTAAATTCCTTGACTTTGCTCTCTGGTGTCAGTTCTCATTTCAGGTTTCTCAGTTTACATTGAGCTTTATTTAATTTATTTTCTTGACGGCTCTTCTTTTCCCCTAACGACAGGCTGACAAGTTGCAGGTTACACAATCCGCATCACGGATGAAGTTGTTGAAGTGTCTCCCTTCAGAGAGTTCTCTTTATTGGCCAAGTGCACTAATGTGGATGAGGAATTTGTCTTGGTGGAATTCAAACAACACACAAGGAGAGTACAAAATATAAAAAAACAAATATGACATGTTGTAAAGGGAATGTTATTATGATGTACATCAAGTTCTTTAAATTCCCCAAATGATAATAAAATCTTTAATTTTTTGATGTTATTATTGCTGTATACTTTAACTCTTTCAGGACTGACATCGACTTTTGTCAAAATTCAGGGGGAGAGGACGGTAATCAGCTGTAAACTGCAACAAAACTCGTCCTTACATTTGCTTTGCTGATTTAACCTCGAATACCTACGCGTGCGAGAGTAGCGAAGAGTAAACACCCTCTAAAATAGCACTGACATCTGCCGAGACACCAAAGCAATTGTGCAAAGCAAAATGCTCCATGGACGTTTCACGTAATTTTGTTGAATACGACTCTGACTTGTCGAACTCCAGCCTGGAGATGGATATCAAAAACGACAGTGAAGTACCAGCATCGTCTGATTGTGGTGCTGAACACTTTCGTGTAGCTGATGTGCCTACAGCAGCATTCCTCTTAGAGGACCACCAGTATTGCATTACACTGTGACTGCCACCACCACCACCCACCTGCTGTGCGAAGACAACCAGAAAGCCAGCCCACCATGCATTCCTGCTGACCATCGAGGTGTCCCTGCGGCGACTGCCGCCAGAGACGCCAAACATGCGCCAACAGCAGCCACAGCACGTAGCAACAGATGTTTTATGTTGATTTATGTCTGAAACCATTGCTTTGTGTGCTTTTCAGAAAACTGAGTTTTTTGGAAAGAATATTCAGCCCTCAAAGGAGTTAATTGTAAGCATTCTTTCTGTAGCCACCAGAGTGTAAGGCAAGTTCAAGCACAGGTAAAACGCGTGACAAAAACAAATCTCTCAGTCCAAAAGTTCATTTTAAAATATTTTGTGAAAGTTCAAAGCAAAAAATCCCCACAAGAATAAAGAAAAAAGTTGTTTCACATGTAGAATAAAAGGCAAAAAAAAAAGGAAAAATGTATCTTCTCTAAACTTAGATTTTTCTTTAAGTTAACAATAACTTTAGTTATTTCTATACTTAGGAGTTATTAACTTCTTCTTTTGTATACTTTAAACGTACGGTGCATGTTACTTGGTATACAAAACACGCACACAAGCTACACAAGGTACAAGAGGCACGAAAGGCGCGCTTTAAAACCATGTGCCCTCTACATCTTACACATGGCAAGGCTGATCACGAAACTGAGAATAATGACAGTCAGAGCATTTAGAAAAAGCTACAATATCCTAATTCAACTCGAGTTATGGGGGCTATAGAAACCTCCCATAGATTATGTACTATCACTTAGTAAAACGATTATATTTCTTATGTAACATGAAAATGGCTCTCACACTTTCCACTGAGCAGCTCATCTACACAAAGAAGGAGGATGTGATGCTACAGACAGAGGGGATTTCTTCGTCAGTCACATGAGCAGACAGACACCTTTTGCAGACAAGTACAATTTAAAAGGAGAAAACTTTAAAGAGCACAATTATACTTTTTAGGAAGGGTTAAGTTGGAATCATCATTTACTGCACTCTCCACATGAGTAAAAGTGGCGCTCATGAACGACTGGTCAGCTTTCTTCATGCTCTCCTCATGGACGTGTACTGAGATGGTCTGTCAGAATGACATTAGATAGACAGGTGCTAGGGGTGCTCACATTGGCCCTGACAAGCTTAAAAAGTCATCAGCTTGAATTGAAAGCATTTCTGTCATGTGCTGAATTGACGAATCAGGAAGAAATAGTAGCAAAAGAAACAGAGCCACACAGCCATTAAGAGACTGAAAAGCCTCAGGCATTCAAATGTGATGGCTTGCATCATTGTTGGCAGCGATTTGCATATTTGATTTGTACACTCAATTACCTTTTTATTTGCTTTCACTTTTTTTGCACATTAAGAACATTTAAAAATGTTAAAATATTTAATGGTTGAATAAAGTTTTACTGCCTTATCCCTTGTGGTCTGGGTTTACAGAGAACAGAGGAGACGTCTTCTAAAAGGTGAAGTGTAGCACAGTAGCAGTTGGTTGTGGGTAAAGTCGGAATCTGTAGTTCCTGGTCAATTGTATTCTGACTGTTGGCTGTTGTCCATCCAGGCCAGGGGCCTCATGTATAAATGGTGCGTATGCACAAAAATGTTGTGTACACCCATTTCCACATTCACATCACGATGTATAAAAACTAATCTTGCCGTAAAGCCACACGCATTTTCACGCCAGGTAAATCCTTAGCATACGCAACTTCCCGCTCGGTTTTGCAAACTGGTGGCACCCAGCATCAAAGCAGTGCTACTGTTCCTATGTGGTTTCCCTTTATTTTTTAGATGCACATCCCTGACGCGGCATTATCATATACACTAAAATTAACCGCATATCGTTTATTAAAGGCATCTGATTGTAATCAACCTTTAACCATGTAATGGTGCTCAGAATGGCCAAACTATTACAAATACTTTAGTTGCTTTAGCGTTGTCACTGTCAGTGCACTACTCAGAGTATTTAACCTGCTCTATCTGAGTGTGGAATCACAACTATAAAGCAGCTGATCGGATTATCGGTATACAGCATCAAGCACACGCTGCCTCAGCCATGTGTTATTTGAAATGCTCACATATTTCAAACGCTTCAGCACCTTTCCTGTAGTGACATCGTGGTTGAGAAGCAGTTTCATCCCTAGAGCTCTAAACGCACTCAGTCAATCCATCAAGTGTTCCTAGCACAATCACCTCACTGTAAACTTGCACTACAGTTATAATATTGCACAACCTGAGTCACTTTATAAAATGCATATTTATATATGATGATGTCTGGATCCAAAGTCGCTTTTGATTTCCAAGAGCTCTCCTCTTGGTGCAGGGTGCTGAACTGGCACCGGCTTTAGAAAGGCAGACTTTGAGGAATTGTTTGTTTCACAAACATCATAGAGTCGTGCCATGACAGCTGTATAGGATGCTTGTTATTCAGATATATAAGATTTCCTTACACTATGGTTGAACTGTAAAAACAATGTCCAGTTTTCCAAATGTAATCAGAGCGTTTCACTGCATGCACAATACTATTACAAGTTCCATCAGCCAGGGATGAATCACCAAAAGAATAAGCCGGCATTACATCATCTATAGCAGGAGAGAATATAAAACAGCAGATCTGAACAGTTGCAAGTGCATTTTCCAATTTGTGCGGCAAAAGGAAATCAGTCCTTTTAAAGCTAAGAAGTCACCTGAAAGAGCCACGGAAAGAGTAGAGAATCGATCCATTGTGGCATTTGGTGCCAACACTTCAGTATAAAGGCACCCTCAGAGAATGAATTTGGTTATGTAAAAAAAACATAATGTGGCACACAATCGTGGCTTGCCTGTAGCTGAAGAGATGAGGTATGATGAACCTGACCCTGACCCACCAAATGATCAGCCAAATCGGACTTCATTTGAATATAATTAGCAGAATAGATAGATAGATAGATAGATAGATACTTTATTAATCCCAAGGGGAAATTCACATACTCCAGCACCAGCATACTGATAAAAAACAATAAATTTAAGAGTGATATGAATGCAGGTATAACAGAAAATAACTTTGTATAATGTTAACGTTTATCCCCCCACCCCCAGGTGGCATTGAAGAGTCGTATATTGTGGGGGAGGAACGATAAACATATACTGTATATAGTAAATCAGATGCAGCATTTATTTTTTAACCAATTAATTTACTTTGCCATAACTATTGTCACTGACATCTGCAAAATTATGTATTTGTGCTGACTTTATAGTTCCAAAGCTTACAGGTTTGATGTTTCTGCTTACTTTGTAGTTCACCAGTACCTGTAACTGATCCATCCATTTTTTCCATTTCTGCACATACTTGACTTGTACTTTTTCATCCCCCCGGCATTTCTCTTTGCATTAGTCTCTTAAAATAAGCTATAATGGCAGCATAGCGGGTGTTAGAAATTTGTGGGGGTCATAAACTGAATTGACCACAGACAATACCACGCCTTGTAACGGGCTTGTCTTGTAACTTCATCTGAAATTTGAAATTGTCCATTTCAGTGCAACACTGGACACCCAGGGCGCATTCTTTTGGAAGCAGACTATGGCTCAAGTCTAAGTTCTTTTGTTCTAAAGCTCCGTCTCTTTTAGGAATCTCTTATATATATTTCTGTTCGGGTTCATCCTGCTTCCACTGCAAAACCGGTCCCATCCACACATAGCCGTCACAGCATTTCTCGATTCCTATTTGTCCACGTCCAAACCCTTCATCGAGCTGCCAGCAGCTCCTCTTCAAAACCGTTCCCGCCCCCCGCAGCCAACACGGCATTTGCATCTATCCCATAGGCAACTCCTGTAAACAATTTTCCACGCTCAATATGAATTCCAATCCTATGGTTTACCCAATTTTATTTCCTTACGGAGACATTGGCTGGCAGAAAAGATTTACAACATTTTCCCGAAAAAAGAACCGCCAAACGAATAAGGCTTACTCAATGCCAATTTTACACGTACAGATTATCAATTAGGAATACATTTAGTAATTTGCACTCCAGCGGCAAACTAATCCAACAGTACGTCGTAGATGCGTATGTTAAAACAGAGGGTGCATGTCTCAACTATCTTAGATTACATCAACAAGATTTGCGCGTGTAACAATACAAAGGACTATCAGACGCGCTGCAAGAAAACGCTGAAAATAACAATGTACGTGTAGGCAAAATGATTATATTACTGTCCACATTTCCAGGAAGTCCAAGGTACAGGCAACAAAACTATCAGGATGCCATGGCCATAGTACATAAATTCGGAAAGCCTCATTTATTTATCACTTTCACAGGTAATCTTGCTTAGCCGGAAATTCTACATGCACTGTCGGACACCCAAAGACGGGAGCACAGACCTGATATTGTAGTACGAGTCTTTTGGATTAAGCTGTGGGAATTATTTAGAGACGTTCTGCAACAACATCTTTTTGGGGTTGTTATTGATTACATTTACGTAGTCAAATTTTAGAAGCACGGCCTTCCTCATACCCACATGCTGTTTACTCTTCACAATAATTCTACCAACCAGTCCTCAGCCATGGTCAGTTGTACGTGGCTTTTTCTAGGGTTAGATTTTTCGACTCATCATCTATCGTCTCCACCAAAACACCTATTCACAACTGTGTCTTTCATGAAGTATTTAACTCTTCTTGATTTCTGAATTCCTTTGTTACCGTTTTCCGTTCCAATTCTTACACCACTGTATGCTACGGTGGGTATCGGCTAGTAAACAATAAAACTGTTCTGCTGTTACTCATCCACTTGGTCAGGAGGAATCCCCTTCTGAAGTACAGGGCTTGGAGGGCTTTTACCAATTGTATTGCTTGTTCTGTTGCCACTGACTTTAAACAGTCATCTATGTAGAAGTTATTGAGTACGGTGCTAACAGCTTCCTCAGGAAACATTCTTGCATCTTCGGCTGTTCTACACAAAGCATAAGAAGCACAAATGGGTGAAGGAGTAGAACCAAAAAGATGTACTGTTCCTTTAAATTCTCCATAGTCTTTACTCTGATTACCTTCAGGCCACCATAAAAAGAGAAAGGTCAGTGTCTTTTTTAATTTGATGCTTACTAATAATGCTACCGGATCCTCTCTAAGTCTTGTATGGACGCCAATGAGTTTGTTATTTAAGTCAAGACCTTCCAGTAGTTGTCCATTAAGGGAAATCGCTTGGTAGGTAGCTGTACAGTCAAAGACCACTCAAGTTTTATTTTTCTTTGGATGATACACACCATTATGTGGCATGTACCACACCCTGCTTTCATTGCAATTGAGGCTTTCTTTGTGTACCTTTGCAGTGTAACCCTTCTCATTAATGTCATTCATGAAAGCTTTATAGTCTTCATGGAAACATGAGAACCAAACAGCATGCTTTTCTGCAATAGAGTGATTGTTTGGCGTTTTAAGTGTTTCATCTATTAAATGCAAATTTAAGCAATAGTGGCCACCTACCAGTCTTGCTGATTCTGAGACTATGCGCATGAACTTGATGTTCGTCTGTGACATTTCTTCTTTCTCTACACAGCTGTGCTCTGGAAAGTCTGAATTCATGGTTCAAGGTTCTTTATTTGCCATTTGTGCCTAAAACCAACAGTCAAAGCACATTGGAATTCTTGCCCAGAGCTCTTTCAGAGTCATAGTAAACATTAAAAAAAAGAAACAATATAATAAATAATAGGAATTATTACCAACACTATACAAAAAGGTTGTAATATCTACACAAAAAACACAATATATTGTAGGTATTGCACATTTATCACTTGTCATTTACATGACAAGTGAAGTGAGGTAGTGTGGGGTTATTGCACATGTTCCGTAATTTTGTTTTGCCATCAGTCTGACTGTGATGGGGAAGAAGCTATTGAAAAACCTTGTTTTGTGAGTGATGATGCTGTCCGCTGTGCTGAGTCTCAAGATGTACGTACAGTTTTTGTGTCTGAGCAGAGAGTGAGTTGAATGGATTAAGTCCTTACTAATTCCCTCTGCTCTTTTCCGACAGCGATGTGCATACATAGAGTCCATGGAAGGAAGTTTTGTCCCCATGATCCTCCCTGCAGTCTTTATGACTCTTTGCGAAGCCTTCCTTTCTGCTTGTGTGGTGTTCCCATACCAGACAGTGATGCCTGCGGTGAGAATGCTCTCTATCAGTCCTCTGTAGGCCTGGGTGAGAGGGCGATGGTTCAGGCCGGCTTTCCTGAGCAGCCTAATGAAATAAAGCCTTTGCTGGGCTTTTTTCACTGTGGCTGTGGTGTTAAGAGTCCATCGCAGGTCTGATGTAACCTGCAGTCCCAGAAATGTTGACCCTCTCCACCTCAGTCCTGTTGATGATAAGAGGCTGTAGAGGATACTTCCTGAAGTCCAGTATTATTTCTTTGGTCTTGTCTGTGTTGAGGATGAGGTCATTCTCCTCTCCGTAGACAAGAATGTTGTTTACCAGGGTCCTGCACCCTGACTCGTCCCCCCTTGATGAGCCCAAGGATGGTGGTGGCATCAGCGTATTTAATGATAATGTGGGGATCCTGTGCTGACTGTGAGCTCAGCAGTCACCCATCCTCCAAATCTCACCACCTGTGGTCTATCTGTCAGGAAGTCCAGGATCCAGTTACAGGTGGGAGTTGGGACGCCAAGGTCTGTCAGTTTCTCGATCAGTTTGCCCGGGCAGAGGGTATTGAAAGCAGAACTGTAGCCTAAGAAGAGCATCCTGGCATATGTTCTGCTACTTTCCAGGTGTTGCAGAATGTGATGTAGGGCTATTGCTACCGTGTCATCCACTGATCAATTGGGGTGGTAGGCAAACTGCAGTAGGTCGACAATGTCCGGGACCATATGGTTGATGTGAGTAAGAACCAGTTTTTCTAGGCACTTCATGGTGACTGGTGTGAGACCACTGGCCTGAAATCGTTTAGGGTGGATGTGTCCAGTCTTTTGAGGACTGGTATGACGGAGAAGGATTTGAAAATACTGGGGACTACTGCCTCCTCCTTGAACCGTCACCTTATCGTGGTGGAGGGGTTTGCGTGTCCCAATGATCCTAGGAGCTACGTTGTCCGGGGCTTTATGCCCCTGGTAGGGCCACCCAAGGCAAACTGGTCCTAGGTGAGGGATGAGACAAATAGCGGTTCAACAAACCTCTGATGAAGAATAAAAACCTTGGACGACGTTTTCCCTTGCCGGGCGCTGGTCACCGGGCCCCCTCTGGAGCCAGGCCTGGAGGTGGGGCTGATGGCGGCGCCTGGTGGCCGGGCTTGCACCCATTGGGCTCGGCCGGGCACAGCCCGAAGAGGTAACGTGGGTCCTCCTCCCCATGGGCTCACCACCTATGGGAGGGGCCAAGGAGGTTGGGTGCAGTGTGAGTTGGGTGGTGGCGAGGCGGGACCTTGGCGGTCTGATCCTCGGCTACAGAAACTGGCTCTTGGGACGTGGAATGTCACCTCTCTGAAGGGAAGGAGCCTGAGCTAGTGCGCGAGGTCGAGAGGTTCCGCTAGAGATAGTCGGAATCACCTCGACGCACAGCTTGGACTCTGGAACCAATCTCCTTGAGAGGGGCTGGACTCTCTACCACTCTGGAGTTGCCCCGGTGAGAGGCCCGAGCAGGTGTGGGCATACTTATTGCCCCGACTGGAGCCTGTGCATTGGGGTTTACCCCGTGGACGAGAGGGTGGCCTCCCTCGCCTCGGGTGGGGAAGGGTCCTGACTGTTGTTTGTGCATATGCGCGAACAGCAGTTTGGAGTATCCACCCTTTTGGAGTCTCTGGAGGGTTGCTAGAGGGCATACCTTCTGGGATTCCCTCGTTTTGCTGGGAGACTTCAATGCTCACGTGGGCAATGACAGTGAGACCTGGAAGGGGTGATTGGGAGGAATGGCCCCGATCTGAACCCGAGCGTGTTTTGTTATTGGACTTCTGTGCTCTCATGGATTGTCCATAACGAACACCATGTTCAAGCATAAGGGTGTTCATATGTGCACTTGGCACCAGGACACCCTAGGCCTCAGGTCGATGATCGACTTTGTGGTCGTGTCGCCGGACTTGCGCCATATGTCTTGGACACTCGGGTGAAGAGAGGGGTGGAGCTGTCAACTGATCACCACCTGGTGGTGAGTTGGCCGATGGTGGGGAAGATGCCGGTCAGACCTGGTAGGCCCAAACGTGTTGTGAGGGTCTGCTGGGAACGGCTGGCAGAGTCCCCTGTCAGAAGTAGCTTCAACTCCCACCTCCGCAGAACTTCAACCACGCCCCGAGGGAGGTGGGGACATTGAGTCCGAATGGGCCATGTTCCGTGCCTCTATTGTTGAGGCGGCTGACCGGAGCTGTGGCCGCAAGGTGGTCGGTGCCTGTCGTGGCGGCAATCCCGAACCCGTTGGTGGACACGGCGTGAGGGATGCCGTCAAGCTGAAGAAGGAGTCCTATAGGACTTTTTGTCCTGTGGGTCTCTGGAGGCAGCTGATAGGTACCGGCAGGCCAAGCGAACGCTGCTTCGTTGTTGCTGAGGCAAAACTCGGGCATGGGAGGAGTTTGAGAGGCCATGGAGAGCGACTTTCGGACGGCTTCGAGGAGATTCTGGTCCACCGTCCGGCGTCTCAGGAGGGAGAAGCAGTGCAGTGTCAACACCGTATATGGTGGGATGGTGCGCTGCTGACCTCGACTCGAGGTTGTGGGTGGTGGGAGGAGTACTTCGAAGACCTCCTCAATCCCACTAACATGCCTTTCAATGAGGAAGCAGAGCCTGGGGACTCTGAGGTGGGCTCTCCCATCTCTGGGACTGAAGTCACCGAGGTGGTCAAAAACTCCTTGGTGGCAGGGCCCGGGGTGGATGAGATCGCCCGAGTTCCTTAAGGCTCTGGATGTTGTAGGACTGTCTTGGTTGACACGTCTCTGCAACATCGCATGGACATCGGGACAGTGCCTCTGGATTGGCAGACCGGGGTGGTGGTCCCCCTCTTTAAAAAGGGGGACCGGAGGGTGTGTTCCAACTATAGAGGGATCACACTCCTCAGCCTCCCTGGAAAAGTCTATTCGGGGGTTCTGGAGAGGAGGGTCCGTCGGATAGTCGAACCTCGGATTCAGGAGGAACAGTGTGGTTTTCGTCCTGGTCGCAGAACAGTGGACCAGCTCTTCACCCTTAGCAGAGTCCTGGAGGGTGCATGGGAGTTTGCCCGACCAGTCTACATGTGTTTTGTGGACTTGGAAAAGGCATTCGACCATGTCCCTCGGGAATCCTGTGGGGGTGCTCGGGAGTATGGGGTACCGGACCCCCTGATAAGAGCTGTTCGGTCTCTGTACAACCGGTGTCAGAGCTTGGTCCGCATTGCCGGCAGTAAGTCGAGCCCGTTTCCAGTGAGAGTTGGACTCCGCCAGGGCTGCCCTTTGTCACCGATTCTGTTCATAACTTTTATGGACAGAATTTCTAGGCGCAGCCAGGGTGTTGAAGGGGTCGGTTTGGTGGACTCAGGATTGGGTCACTGCTTTTGCAGATGATGTTGTCCTGTTTGCTTCATCAGGCCGTGATCTTCAGCTCTCTCTGGATCGGTTCGCAGCTGAGTGTGAAGCGGCTGGGATGAGAATCAGCACCTCCAAATCCGAGAGCATGGTCCTCAGCCGAAAAGGGTGGAGTGCCCTCTCAGGGTTGGGGAGAGATCCTGCCCCAAGTGGAGGAGTTCAAGTATCTCGGGGTCTTGTTCACGAGTGAGGGAAGAATGGAGCGTGAGATCGACAGGCGGATCGGTGCGGCATCCGCAGTGATGCGGGCTCTGCATCGGTCTGTCGTGGTGAAAAAGGAGCTGAGCCGTAAGGCAAAGCTCTCAATTTACAGTCGATCTACGCTCCTACCCTCACCTATGGTCATGAGCTATGGGTAGTGACCGAAAGAATGAGATCGCGAATACAAGCGGCTGAAATGAGTTTCCTCCGCAGGGTGTCTGGGCTTTCCCTTAAAGATAGGGTGAGAAGCTCAGTCATCCGGGAGGGGCTCAGAGTAGAGCCGCTGCTCCTCCGCATCGAGAGGAGTCAGATGAGGTGGCTCGGGCATCTGATCAGGATGCCTCCTGGACGCCTCCCTGGTGAGGTGTTCCGGGCACATCCAACCGGGAGGAGGCCCGGGGAAGACCCAGGACACGCTGGAGGGACTATGTCTCCGGCTGGCCTGGGAACGCCTTTGGGATTCTCCCGAAGAGCTGGAAGAAGTGGCCGGGAGAGGGAAGTCTGGGCCTCTCTGCTTAAGCTGCTGCCCCCGCGACCCGACCTCGGATAAGCGGAAGAGGATGGATGGATGGATGGATGGGGACTACTGCCTGGGATAATGACAGGTTGAAGAGGTCAGCATACACACCAGCTAGTTGTTCCCCACAGGCCTTCAGAACTCTAGGAGGAACTCCATCAGATTCCACAGCCTGTGTGTGTCACCTGAAAGGCAGTGTCCGTGGGGTCACAAGGGGCGTTTGAGGGTGTGTCTGTGTTCAGCCTGTCAAATCTGGCATAGAAGGTGTTAAAGCTGTCTGGAAGGGTGGCATCTCGGGAGTCTGTGGTTGCTGTGGTTCTCCTGTAGTCTGTGACAGATTGAATTCCCTGCCACATGCTGTGTGTATTGTGGTTGAGGTAGTAGCCTTCAAGTTTTCGTGAGTGAGCCCTTTTTGCTGCTCTGATGTACCGGGCTCTCTTATACTCCACTTGATCTTCTGACTAGAAAGCTTCCCGACGCTTCCTGATTTTCTGTTTTATGTCCCCATTAAACCAGGGTTTTTGGTTGGGGAACATACGCACAGTCCTGGGTGGGGCACATATTGACATGCACCAGCTAATGTAGTCACTCACAGTCTCTGTTTACTCATGGATATCGTTAATGGCCTCTTTGAAAATGCTCCAGGCTGTGACCTTTAAACAGCCCTGAAGACTAACTTTTGCATCATCAGTTCAGATGTTAACAGTCCTGGCTATGACTGGCTTTGTCTTGAGCCTTTTGTTGTAAACTGGTTTAAGCCGGATCACCAGGTGATCAGATTTTTCAAAATGAGGTTTTGGTTCAGGTGAAAAGGCATTTCTGATGTTGCTGTAGCAGTGGTCCAGTGTTTTATTTCCCCTAGTGGGGAAGGTAGTTTAGGCATGTTTTTCCGGAGACTGTCATGGTTAAAATCTCCCAGAATGATAACAGCGGTGTTAGGATATGTGTTTTCATGCTCGTTGATCATATCGTGTAGCTCCTTCATTGCAGCCTCCTCCTTAGCTGAGGGAGGAATATACATGACACTCACAATGATGCTTTGCAGTTCTCTGGAAAGTTAAAATGGCCTTAACTTCAAAGTCATATATTCCACATTTTCAGAATAGGATTTAGAAATGGTCTTACAGTCGGTACACCACTCTTGTTTGATGAGGGTGGCCGTTCATCCTCCGTGAGTCTTACCGCTGTCCGCTGTGCATCGGACCTCCCTGAAGACCGTGTAGCCGTCTGGTGTTATATCCTCATCCGGTGTCCTCTCCCCCAGCCAGGTTTCGAAGAAACACAATATGGAGCAATCCTGAATGTCCCTAAGCGTGGAAATCCAAGTGTGGAAATCGTCCATTTTATTTTCCAGAGACTGAACGTTTGCAAACAATATGACCGGGAGGGTTAGCTTTCCATTTCTAACCAAGCACCAGAGCCTTCGGTCAGCTCCTCCTCGTCTGCCATGCATCTGCTTCAGCCTGTTCTCAGAAGATCTCCCTGTCGGGGGCCAGCCTAGCGTTGAGTCAGCTTAGCATGCTAACTCAGGGTAGGATTCCAGCGAGATCGGCTCGAAAAGTCCAATATGGCTGTACTCTTTCATTTGTAACAAGGTCGCCTGATCATAGAGAACGTTTGCAGAGTGTGTCTAAACTCAGCACAAAATAGTAAGAAGGAGAAGAGGAAAAAGAAATAACTTGACTCAGAGAGCTCCGGAACATCGCCCTCTGGGGAGCGCCATCAGCGTCCATGAATTGTACTGCTAGTCCAAAATTTCTTCTATTTCTGTTACAGAAACACGATTGATAGAATATTTAGGCAGCTTACCACTGGGCTTTGCAAAGTTATCTATTCCCTTGTTTGGGACGCTGACCATCCATCCAAGTGCAGTCTTCATAGCATGACATCCCTTTTCTTCAGCAGGTGTGATTCGACGGTTGTTGATACCTATTAACAAATTAACTCATGAGTCAATATATGGTAGACAGGCCTCTCAAGATATGTCCACTTCTCAATGTACTCTTGTCATGGTATATTTTCTATGGTCACTGGAATAGAAAATGTTTCTGGCAGCTGAAGATTTTAACCATATTGAGAAGCTTGAATATATCCCTTGCAATTTCAGTGTGACCTCAGAGAACAGCCAGTGACTTGCCTTTTGGAAACTAGTGCTGATACCTTCCAAAGGGAGGATTGACGCCTAGTGTCAGCAAGATAACTGTTTGCTTTAATGCATGTAGTACACTGCTCATATTTTTAATATTATACAATAAAAACATACATTTGATTTGTGTCTGTAACAGCCGGTGTATATTTATAGTACTTGTAAAAGGTAGCCTTTTTTGTTTTACATTTATTCTCTCAGTCACGATCACGATACAACACCCCTCCGCCCAGATCTGACGTGGTTACTTTTAATTTGAAACTGGAATAACTGCAGATGTGAGTGGTGTTTGGAGACAATAGAACTGGAAATCCACCTTCTTCATATCTCACCGTCACTTGAATTTTTTTTTATTCACTTCTATTTAGTGTTCTTGCTCACGCTTAATTAGTATGCACCTTATGGTCTATGATGTCAAGGCCACACTGACAAAAATGCAGACATAGGTATATATGATATTTGGAATACTTCATTTTATGACCTGTATAGTAAATTTCGGAAAACATGGTGGCACTGATGCAACATTATTCATATTCATTCGCATGCCTTCTTGCATTTTTTTTTTTCTATCTTGCTCAGTCTTCACATTTTGGTGCATGGTGGCGTCTCTTTTGTACTCCAAGACATGCAGAGGAAAGGATAGTACAGAGAGGTCAGTTCCACACTATATGCAATCATCAAATTCAAATGTTAACAGTTCCCATACACCCAAGGACCGTCCTTCCTACATTGTGTGCTTTGCAAACGCTAGAGTCTGTTGAGAGTGTTGGTTTGTTCTGTGGTGTGAGATTTACATTAAAAAAATACATTTTGCTCTTAAAAACTTGGGTTTTGGTTGCCTCTAAGGAACCGTGTGGGAATTTTAAAGCTTTTTCCCTTTAGAAGGGTTTTTTTGCTTTTTTCGCCGCACAAGAGCAAAAGTAGCTGGGTGTTTGGAAGTGCGCTTGGAAAAGTTATTTGTACTTGTTCTTTTCTTGTTATCTGTATTTGAATTAGCATCGAGGCGGCAGGGTAGAAAGCAGCAGTAACTGATATCGGCATTTGTAAATAAATAACCGCGTCGTCGTAACAGCGATTCCTTAGTTTAAAGGAAAAGAAAAAAAGGCCGCGGCTGACTTCAAAGCAGTAAAAGGTGGAAACTCAGTAGTGCGCAAGTAAGCGGCCTGCGTTAAGACACCGTCAGGCACAAGGAGCAGTAGGAGCAAATAAGGTAGTAAAGTTTTATTTATTTGTTTATTTTAGATTAAACAGTCCTTAGCCGTCCAGAGGCAGAACAGTTAAGTGGGCGACAGCGTATTGGTTCATTAATACGGGGGAATACAAACAGTGCAGTGAAGAGCTTATAAGTAAGAAGAGCGCAAAGCTAGAAGAGACAGAGAAAAGTAAAGTTAACCTCATAGAAAGGCAAACAGCAGGCAGCTGAGAGGGAGAACAGTACAGGAGCTTAAGGGGAAAAGGTGTAAAATATCTGTAGCAGATCTTAGTGTTACCATTTAAGTTAAGGAGCAGCTGAAAGAAGAAGAAATTTAATTTTAAGAAAAAAAAAATATATAGTTAAGGCAGCTTAGTAATCCCAAATCAAATTTTAATAATGAGGCCAGTGCAATGCAAGTCCTGTTGGATGTTGGACTTTTAGATGATGGTTTGGAAGAGCCAGTTGTCTATGAGGGCTACATCTGCAAGAGATGCCAGCTGATCCAGCACCTCGAGCTCAGGGTCGCTGAACTGGAGGAGGAGTTGGCTGACCTGCGTTGTAATAGAGAATTGGCGGACTTGGCCCAGGTGTCCTTTAGAGATAGTGTGCACCCCTAAGGTGGCGGGAGGAGATTCCAGACCAGACAGGTAGGAATAGGTGGGTCACGGTCACAAGGCTAAGGTAAAGGGTGCACACTGTCCGGCATCAACCCCAGAATTAGAAGTGTCTAACCGTTATCATGTCCTGGCGGAGCTGGACGGTGACTCTGATAATTCTGAGGTGGTAGGCAGGGTTGAGGAGCCCCAACGGGCCACCTCAAAACCAGTTCCCAAAAAGAGAGAGGTAGTGATAGTTGGGGACTCAATCATTAGGGGGATTGAAGCGCAGGTGTGCTCCAGAGAGAGAGAGTCTCATGCGGTGTGTTGCCTTCCGGGAGCACAGGTGGGAGACCTCCCTGGAAGGGTGGATAGGCTCTTGGCCAGAGCGGGGGTGGATCCAGTTGTCATTGTCCACGTTGGAACAAATGACATACATAAGGGTAGTCTGTCAGTTCTGCGATCCAAATTCAAAGAGTTAGGTACCAAGCTGAGGAGCAGAACTGACAAGGTAGTCTTCTCCGAAGTTCTGCCTGTGCCACGCGCCAGTCCAGGTAAGATTGAGGAGATTAGAAGGCTTAACGCGTGGCTCAAATCTTGGTGCAGGGTAGAAGGGTATAGGTTTATGGGGCATTGGGACTCCTTTTGGAACAGATGGGACCTGTTCGCCGTGGACGGGTTACATCTGAACCGGAGGGGCACCAATGTATTGGGGAGGCGTATGTGTAGGCTAGTCGAGGATTGTTTAAACTAGGGAATGGGGGCAGGGAGTTTAGGACAGGCCAGATTTAGATCTATACATGGAAGAACAAACAATGGTGTAGAAATAAAAATGCATAGTAATGTAAATTTTAAGCAAACACGTAAAGATAGAAGGATTAACACATTAAAAATAGCTTGCCTTAATGCTAGAAGTATCAAAAATAAGGTAAGTGAGTTGGAGTTGTATGTAGCTGAGCACAATTATGATATTATAGCAATAACGGAAACCTGGCTAAATAACAAAGATGGGGATGAGTGTAACATAGAGGGATACACATTTTTAGGAAGGATAGACAGAACAGAAAAGGAGGTGGGGTTGCTGTTTATGCCAAACAGGAATTAAATGTAAGTCATCTTCAGTTGGATGATGAGCCCCATCTTAGTGAGGACATGTGGCTTCGCCTGGAAAATATTAGGGAAAAGGTCTCATTTTAGGAGTGTGTTATAGACCACCCAATTCAGACAGTAATTTCAACACACATCTTTTAGTAATATCAAAAGGCAAGTTTACAGGGGATATTATAGTCATGGGGGACTTTAATTATCCAAATATTAACTGGGATAACCTTACAGATGGAGGAGCACAAGAGCAGGAGTTTTTAGAAGTAATCGCGACTGTTTTTAACACAGCATGTTAAAGCACCAACAAGGGGTGAAGCCTATCTGGATTTAGTATTCTGTAATAATCAGGATAGAATTGAGGGTGTAGAGGTGATTGAACCACTAGGGTCAAGTGACCATAATGTAATACAATTCTCAGTATTTTGTAAGAGTACAGATGCAAAGACTAAAATTGTTAAGTTGAACTTTAGTAGGGCTAATTTTGAGCAGATGCGACAAAGTCTAAGTAGGATAGACTGGGATAAGCTTTTAAATGTGGAGACAGTCGAGGAGCAGTGGAACAGGTTTAAAATGTTTTACATGTAATGCAGGACAGATACATACCTAAATTTGGAAGTAATAGGAAACTAAAAAATCTCCACGATGGATTAATAAAGATTTAAAAAGAAGTTGCAAAGGAAAAACTGCTGCATATAAGACTAATGACTGCAAAGAGAACCGTAGCGTATGAGAAATGAGGGCAACCATTAAGAAGGATATCAGAGAGGCTAAAAGACAGTTGGAGAGGAATATAGCAGATAAGGCGAAAGAAGACCCCAAGAGATTCTTTCAGTATTTTAGTAGTAAAAGAACAGTTAAGGAGGAGGTCAAGTTCATCAGGAATAGTAAAGGGAATTAAAAGATACAGACAATGAAATAGCAGATGCCCTAAACTTACATTTTTCTGAGGTGTTTACAAGTGAGCAAGTGGATAACCTGCCAGAGGTAAACACAACTACTAAGGAGGTACTGAGGGATTTGGAAATTGTAGAGGGAGAAGTGCTGCTCAGATTAAATAAGATGAAATCAAACAAATCACCAGGCCCAGATAATATTTATCCTCGTGTTCTTAAGGAGGCTAGTGAGTACATATATAAACCCTTGACACATATTTTTAGGAAGTCACTGTGCACTGGAGAGATTCCAAAGGACTGGAAAATGGCAAATATCATCCCATTATATAAAAAGGGTGACAGGGCAGATCCAAGCAACTATAGGCCAGTAAGCTTAACAAGCATCACAGGAAAATTAATGGAAGGAATTATTAAGGATAAGATTGAGCAACACATGACAAGGACAGGAGTTATTCTGAACAGTCAGCATGGGTTCAGAAGGGGTCGTGTTTTACTAACATGTTGGAATTCTATGAGGAGGCAACAAAAGGATACGATCAAAGTGGAGCTTATGATATTATTTATCTGGACTTTCAGAAAGCATTTGATAAGGTGCCACATGAGAGGTTGGGCATCAAGTTAAAAGAAGTGGGAATTCAGGGTGATGTTTTTAGATGGGTGCAGAATTGGCTCAGACACAGGAAGCAGAGGGTGATGGTGCGAGGAACCTCATCAGAACTGGCGATGTTAAGAGTGGTGTTCCACAGGGGTCAGTGCTAGGGCCGCTGCTATTTTAATATATATAAATGATTTAGATAGGAATATAAGTAACAAGCTGGTTAAGTTTGCAGATGATACCAAGATAGGTGGATTAGCAGATAATTTGGAATCCGTTATATCATTACAGAAGGACTTGGATAGCATACAGGCTTGGGCAGATTTGTGGCAGATGAAATTTAATGTCAGTAAATGTAAAGTATTACACATAGGAAGTAAAAATATTAGGTTTGAATACACAATGGGCGGTCGAAAAATCGAGAGTACACCTTATGAGAAGGATTTAGGAGTCATAGTGGACTCCAAGCTATCAACTTCCAAACAGTGTTCAGAAGCCATTAAGAAGGCTAACAGAATGTTAGGTTATATAGCACGATCTGTGGAGTACAAGTCCAAGGAGGTTATGCTCAACCTTTATAATGCACTGGTGAGGCCTCATCTTGAGTACTGTGTGCAGTTTTGGTCTCCAGGCTACAAAAGGACATAGCAGCACTAGAAAAGGTCCAGAGAAGAGCGACTAGGCTGATTCCAGGTCTACAGGGGTTGAATTATGAGGAAAGATTAAAAGAGCTGAGCCTTTACAGTTTAAGCAAAAGAAGATTAAGAGGTGACATGATTGAAGTGTTTAAAATTATGAAGGAATTAGTACAGTGGATCGAGACTTGTATTTTAAAATGAGCTCATCAAGAACACGGGACACAGTTGGAAACTTGTTAAGGGTAAATTTCGCACAAACATTAGGAAGTTTTTCTTTACACAAAGAACGATAGACACTTGGAATAAGCTACCAAGTAGTGTGGTAGACAGTAAGACGTTAGGGACTTTCAAAACTCGACTTGATGTTTTCTTGGAGGAAGCAAGTGGATAGGACTGGCGAGCTTTGTTGGGCTGAATGGCCTGTTCTCGTCTAGATTGTTCTAATTCTAATTCTAATTCTAATTAACGACATGTGTACCTGTAGCAATGCACACACTTCTCTCTATGCTGTGCTTCCTATAGGGGTGTCTGACACTGACTGAGTTGGCTTTCCTGGTGGAAGTGGCGGTCTTGGAAGAGAAGCTTGTCGATGTTGCATCCTCCTTTCTTTCCATCTCAAGGTGACCCAAGAACACTCTTCTTTTCTCAGTGGACCCCCTGCATGCCTTGTAGAGTACGTGTTTATTGATTGCTGTGAGGTCAAATATGTTGTATCACACAGTAACCTGCCACCTGCATACTTCTGTACGCACTGAATAAGCTCACACCTTCTGGTGCACGATGTCAAAGCAGCCCCGGGCAAAAAAGAAAGAGACAAATATATGTGACATTTTGTACCAATCAGAAAACATCATTGCACTAATGCAATTTATTTGAAAATGAACAGCGTCAGATCGAGTGTAAATTTATTCTGCCGTTGTTAGTTAAGGTCAGATCAGGAAGGGGGAGGTGGGAGCGTGAACGTGACTGAGAGAATAGAACGTAAAAAAAGCTAAGTCTTAAAAGTACCATAAATTAGACACCCACTGCACGCCCAGCCTATCTGGAAAGGGGTCTCTCTTCAAATTGCCTTTCCTGAGGTTTCTTCCATTTTTTTTCCTTTCAATGATTTTTTGGGAGTTTTTTCTTGTCTACTTAGAGAGTCAAGGCTAGGGGGGCTGTCAAAAGCCCATTGTGGCACTCCTTGTGTGATTTTGGGTTATACAAAAATAAATTGTATTGTATTATATATCTGAGCTAACTTCCCAGACTATTGCTATATTCTTCCCTATCATCCCTATGTTGTAATTTAAGGCAATCTTGTGTGATTTGTGGTAAGTTTTGGGTCTCCCTTGACCCTATGCATCTGTGCCTTCCAACGCTGAACATCACACTGTTGTCTGGCTCTGGTTTGGTTTTGGTGTCTCCTGGACCTGCACTGCTGCAATGGCCATGGTATTCTTCTGATTTCACTCCCCATCTTCTTATCGATTTTCTACTGCATTGCGTGTGCACGGACATCCTTAATAATTTGTACATCAATATCCTCCAGCAATTCATCATCCCAGGTCTGATGCATCACATCTTGATTTTTTTTACGCCAGACCTCTATAGCTGTGGGTGTTTTGCCCTGTCTCATCAATCATTTATGCTTTAATCTCTTTCCCTCATGGAAGCTCATTCCTCTCAGATACAGATGCCTGTTTTAGTCCGTATGGCAGTAACTCTCTGTTTGACATATTTGGTGTTAACATTATCAGTGCAGCACCTATTGAAATGTGCTTTTTTAATTCAGATAATAAAGTATACTGCATTTGTCATTTCAACAGATGGCGCATTACAAACATTAGCACTACTTTTATGAGTCCCATACCAAATGTCTTAGAGCAGAGATATAACAACCTGACAGAAACAAAGATACACAGAAACACAGACAGTCACTTCATATGTCTCTTTATATGCCATATGGTACAATTATCTGTTGGAATGACAAATGTGATGCATTGTATTTCTATAAATGCTTGTGAACCACCATATGTTGGAATGACAGAGAAATAGTAACTGGATAAAGAGAACAGACAGAAACTTTTATTAAGGTGGATAATGTGGCCTGTGCTGTTCTATGCATGGACTGGTGCTGATCTGAGAACTGACAGTTTGGAAATCTGCTCTTCACATCAGGGCGCTATATAACCTGACATTCTCTTATCCATCTTAATGCCTTCTGGACATGGTCTGGAAGTTGATAGTAATAAATCCATTATAACACCCAAATCTTTCTCAAAAGCAGTACATTCAAGTTTCAGACCTACCACGCTATATTCAGACCTAACATTTTACTTCTTGTGAAGATGTGCGAGTGTCCGACGATGGGTGGGCTTCCTGTGCAGAGCTGGGTTATGACCTAAAGCCTGCTGAGCTGCTGTCCCCCAAAATGCATTGCACTATGCAGACAAATAGCATAAAAATGTGACATGTGACACTACAAGGTGCTTTATTGACACAAGGAGACCAAGGGAACCTCATGTGAAGTTTTTTTATTAACAGACCACCTGTGTGTCACGTATGAAGTCGTGTGGTGAGGACCACTTCAGTGTCTGAGTCGATTAAGAGGGGAATGGCAACGACACGACGCACACAAACTAATGTAAAGTCGTATATCTGTCATCATCGAACAGCAGCCAATTTAATCAAAATTGACATCACATCACTTGCTGTTACTGTAATATAAATGTAGAATAGTGAATGTGAACGTTAAAATCGAATAGAAGAATGTTTTGGAGAGATCTTGACATCATTTCTGTCTTTATTAAGAACTTTTATTGTCCTTACAGTGATAACGGCTAACAGATTCATGCAGTGCGGTGCTCCTCGGTGCGTCAAAACCCCACAGTAGCTGTAAGTGTCTTCTAAATAAAAGCATATTAGTCCTCGTGTATTTGAATTCTGAAATGTACTTATGAGAGGTACTTTCTGCAAAATGAAAATTATAAAATGCAATCTCTCTTTTGCAATTTCATTTTCAAAGTCTGCAAGCAAAAATGCTCCAAAAATGAAAATGAAGTAATCCCATTTGACGTTTCATTTTCACTCGAAACAGCAATGAAGCAGCAAAAATGAAAAGTAAAACTCGAATAAGCACTGGTGCCACCTGCTTTCCCTTGAGTTTTCTTTTTCCATTTTGCATTTTCATTTTCAAAATGTCAACATGCAAATAGTGAGCGTCAGTCGACGGGGCTTTGCACTTCGATTCCCCACAATTCTTTGTCCTTCGTCGCTGTAGAGCCCCTTGATCAAAAGAATATGTCTCACTTGAAATGCAGAAAATACCTCCCAATGTCTTCAAAATAAAAAAGCTCATCGGTAATCACTTCTGCATTTGAATTCTAGGAGTTTACCTGCCACTGACACAGAGAAATGCATGTTGTGTGTTTGATGACTTAAGAAAAGAAAGATGTCCAGTAAATCAGACAAAGACAATCAGCACAACGTCAGACTGACAGAGAGCAACGGGGGGAATACTGTCTGGAATTTAATGTGAGGGTCCGGAAAAGACAAAAACACACAGCTGTTACTGTACACTGTGTGTGTGTGTGTGTGAGGGCCTCTCATGAGCACAGGGTGGTCCAGCACACTCCATACAGGAGTCAGAGGGGCTCTGAGCAGCACAGCACAGGATGGAGTGTCAGACCACCACTGGGCACAACCTCAGCTCATCTGAACCTGCTGATTTAATGTGCTGCTCACTGTGATGATGAAAGAAAGTCAAAGTGACGGAGAACAAAAAAAAAACAGCAGACAGAGGAGAAGAAGGAAACTGCAGAGAGCCAGCAGCTGACCACTGTGGAGCTGTGAGGAGAGACCACCGCAGCCCTGAGCGGCTCCTGACAAACAAATATAATGAAGACATCTGAGATTTGATGAACTCATTAGTGAGTAAGAACTGAAATGAACAAACAAACATCCTGAGAGAATTTGTGAAGCAACACAGCAGAGAGTTGGCCATGTGAATTACATCAGCAGAGAGAATATGGCAGTCGCAGGGCCTCAGTGTATAAACATCTCAGTGTGCAGGCAGGACGCTCAGTCAAGGGGCAGACATGGAGTTGAATGGACTGAAACTTGGACGTTGCTTTCCTCACAGTAATACATCTTGTTATAAACTGATTCATGAAACTGAAGTTTATGGACTTTTTTATACTTTCTCATGTCTTTTGCTTTTATCGACAGTCTTTGGAAATCTTCTTGTCATCATTTCTATTTCTCATTTTGTTCAGCTGCACACGCCGACTAATCTTCTGATCCTTTCACTCGCAGCGGCCGATTTCTTAGTGGGTTTCTTAGTGCTGCCCATGACTTTGGTTTTCCTGATTGAAACTTGCTGGTACTTTGGTGTTATTTATTGTTATTTATATCAGGCACTTGCAAATATTCTTAGCATATCTGTGATCTATAATGTGGTTTTAATATCCATTGATCGCTACATTGCTGTTCTGCCATCCTTTCTTTTACAGCTCAAAATAACTTTGACTGCTGCAAAATCAGCATTGCTGTAGTGTGGCTGTTTGCACTTTTCATTACAGTCGCACTTTTAGGTTTTAGTGAAATTGTAACAAAGGTATGTGAAGGAGCTTGTGCTGTATACACTTATTATGAAATGGGTATTCCTTATTTACTCATAAGTTTTTTTATTCCTTATTCACTAATGATTGGTTTTTATATCAGAATATTTGTAGTTGCAAGAAGCCATTCAAGAGCCATCAACTGTATGATAGAAAAGAGACAAACTGAGGAGGTGAGTGACAGTAAAATATCAAAACCGTCTGAAAGAAAAGCCGCAAAAACATTAGGAGTAGTCGTGGGGGCTTTTATTATCTGCTGGCTGCCTATCAATGCATATAATCTGTTTGTTGATATTAGTAACCCAATCACATATACCATCAGGAATGTCTTTGTGTTGGTCAGTGAAGTGAACTTTGGTGTTAACCCAGTTCTTTACGCTTTTCTTTATTCCTGGTTCCGAAAAGCACTGAAAATCATCCTGACGTGTAAAATATTTAGCCCAGCTTCTTCAGTGCTAAGTTTACTGTAAATGTTAAGGAAAATAAAAAATACAAAAATATTTTTGTTGTAATTAGAAATTTTAAATTATTTGCACATTATGCCTTTTCTCATTTTTTAGATTAGCAGTGCAATACTTGGACATATTTCTTAAAAATATTCACATTTCATATTTGCTGTATTGTTTTCAAGGCTGTTTTTGTTAAATTAGTACTCTGTTCATGTAGAGTATGGACTGTTTATCAATATTACTTATTTCACCACAATTATTTTCATAAAAATTCTTCTTATTTCAATGTGTAATAAACAGAACTGAAAATGTACGACACTCCTGGCAATTCAAAGAAACACTTCACGGTTTCTTGGTATTTTTGTTTTTCTTAACTTTATTTTTCCATAGGTTTGGGACAGAATTCTTTATTTGATCATAAATTGTTAAGTAATGTGCTGAATTGTACCTAAAATCTGGAAATATAAATATCTGTTAATATCTGGTATTACAATTAACAGAGACTTTCAGATTTCACAATTAAAACTAAAAACAGCAGAGCTCAGATGACAGCAGAAATTCTCTTCAATTTTAGTCAAGCTGCTGGGGATTTTCTTCAGAGTCAAAAGATACAAAATACGTTTTATTTGGTATTTAGTTTTTTGTCTCATGTTAAACTTTTTTATTTCAATCTTGAAGTTAATGTTTCCTATTCCTGCACTTTAATCCGCACTCCTCCTCAATAAGGCAGCAGATGACAGACGAGTGCAGACGGAGCAGTCGGCCTTCACTCCTCACACTGCTGGCTCACTAAATGACATTCAGGTGACTGTGAGGAACTGAAATGGACGACTGAGAAGGTCAAATGAGGTTTGATGTCCACAATTAAACGTAGGATTTGCTGTTTTAGACTGACATTTGTTAATATTTGTGAAGTCTCATTAGCCGCAGCTGCTCACCTCATAGAGAACACAATTAATACTTCAGAGGACAGCATTGTGCTCAATTCTAGAAAACAGAGAAACTTAAACGTTTAAGAAAGGAATTACATTTGGATCATAAGAACTTTCTGCCTGCCATTACAGTTTAATAATATTTTCAATAATTATTAAAACGTTCTTTCTTCTTTATAAAACCACCTTTGTAATCCTCGCTGCTGTCCCATCTAGTAGGTTTGCTGCAGTAAAGTATTTTTGTTCAAATTTAGCACATAACATACAGATATTTTTTGGTGAATTTCTTAAACGCACTTCAAGTTTTCTCTTTAGTTGTTGTTTTATTCCTCAGACAATCAGACTTTTTGTGACTTTACAATGGCTGAATGTAAGATTCACTGTTATTAATGTGTCATTATGTGGAAATAAAAAAAAATGTTTGTGGAAAACTGAGTTTATTTCTTTATTTTTTAATGTGAGCTATGAGTACACCAATGAACGCAACCCATAAATTGTGTTTGAAGGTATTATGGTCTGCACTGTATAAATGATGGACTCTCAGTTCCTTTTATTTCTGCTCTGCTCAGCTGATGCTTTACTTGTTCCACTTTAAGAGTTGCCCCCTCTTTTCAGACCCCCTTGTGTGTTTATTCAGGAGGTATAATGATGTGGTGGTCCGCACTTCTGCCCTTTTGATTTAGTGTTCTTGTTCCAGTCCTTCTCCCGGTCACTGCCGGTGTTGAATCTCCATGTTCTCTCTCTTTGCATGTGTGGCTTTTACTCAGCAGGACAGCTGAAGACTTTTATTATCCCAGAGGGAAATTTGATGGCAGCAGGAATGTGTGACACGTAGGACATTGTTAAATAGGGACAAGAAAACAATAAAAGAGACCACACATGACAGCCATTGTGGTAATCAGCACACACACCATAAGACTTCTACAAATCAGAATAATGATTCTTGATCAATAATAACGAAGAGCACACAATAATAATCCAGAACTCCGCAGGACTCCTGCAGCTGCTAGATTTCAGAAGGCTGACAGCTCTGGAATAAAAGAGGACTTCAGTCTGGGGGTCTTCACCTTTGAGACCCTAAATCAGCAGCTTGATGGCCACAAGTGACACTTTGGAGACAGAGGATGGCTGCTGTGTGACAGAATTGAATTTGCCTTCTTTAACACTTCTTTCTGGTGGTGGTCAGCGAGAGACTTGCTGCAGACTCCCACTTTCAGTGCTGATTTTAATGTTGTTAGTCACACAGTTTTTGTTTTTTATACTAAGATTTATAAAAGAACACTCATCCATCCATCTTCTTAAACTGTTTATCCAGCGCAGGGTCATGGAGTAGCAGGAGTGAATCCCAGCATGCATTGGGTACAAAGCATGAACAAACCCTGGACAGGACGCCAGTCGCTCACTGGGTAAACACACAGACACTCACAGGCCAGTTTAGCATTGATAATCCTCTGCTGCACTTCTCCATATTTTCAATGAAAGCTAAAAAGTGTGTCATTCTATTGGTGAAATCTTCCAATATTCACATGAATGATGTATGTGCCCAAAAAGAAGTCTTTGACTTCAATTTGTGACAATTGATGTAAATTTTGGGGGCATACACTGTCATCATGGCACTGCCAGATCTAAACATTAGCGTGGCGAATTGCTCACATACTGAAGTGACTTTAGCTACAGGTGGAAGTCCCATTTTACTTATCGTGCAAGCAGAGTTGTGTTGTGTTGTGGTTTAGCAGTCTATTAGCCAGTGAAAGTGCTGTGAAGAAGCTGTCTGTTGTTACAGTCCTGCCTTTGTCCAGTCTGATTGCCGTCATGAGAAATCATATCTTTGATTGCTGGTACAACAAACAAGCATCAGTCACAGCACTACTCTTGTGAGAAGAATGGAGATAAATGCCTTCAGCTCAAAGAGGAGAGAGGCAAGTTTATTGTACCGAATGAACATCACTGAGAAAATAAAACTAAATAATAAAAAAAACAAGCCCTAACATTTACAAGTATCCAAAATTTACACTGGGTGTTACAGACTCAAATCAAATGTATGTTTTTATTATAATATAGTAATAATAATAATAATAATAATAATAATAATAATAATAGATCACTACCCAAAACATGGGCGCCGGTCTCGAACCCAGCCCATTCGGTTTATAAAGCAGCAGGTCTTACCTCTGCACCATTCAAGAATACACGTAAACTCCCTGTCGATTCACATTTGAGCTTGAGTTTTAAACTCATTGACAGCCCCATGTAAATTAAATCATTTAGTTTTTTTCTTTGATTATATTCTTGAATAAAAGCGCATGTGTTTATTTGATATTTGGACTAAAGTCTTCAAACATTTTACTCTTCACATCACTATTAGTATAACATGGAAAACATTTCTGCTTTATGTATGTGTTCAGCATTTCTTGCATTTCCTTTCATCCTACACTTACCCAGATTTTTGTAGACATAAAACACACATGAAATTTATAGATTCCAGATAGTGATATATTTAATTATTTACCCTCTATAACTCCAGGTACCTCACACCGAGATAAACAAGACTTGAATCTGGGAGAACTTTTTTTGCCCGATTTGAGCTTTGTCAAGGGAGGGGATGGGATAGCAGGCTGCTTGCTGCTTATGCTGATCGACACATTTACAAAACAAAAGACGCTGATGGAGAGGTGCTAAGGATTTAAAGTGGGCCTGGATTACCAATTTTCCATAGGCTTCAGGAAAGCTACTGTTAAGCTTCGCTTTTATTGACCATGAATCAATGTGGAGTGTCTGTCACTTCTGTAGCTCCTGCATGGAGTTTCAACTGTGACAGATTCCTTGGAGGGGCTGTGCTCTTATTGTTCCCCTTCCCTTAGTAGACATTCCCTTTGAGAGAACTAAACAATTTGATACCCCTGGAACCCTGAGGGCATAAGTATATCTTAGTCCTCATAAATTATGCTACCCATATACTGGAGGCTGTTCCTTGGCACTCAGCCAATTCCAAGTCAATCGCAAGGAAACTTTTGGGGTCTTTGCGTTAGACTACATCCCTAGGTCATAACGGTCCAAAGGACGCCTTTTAGTTCAGAAATGTTGAAGGAGATGGCCAGGTTAAAGAAAATAAACCATCTGAAAACCTCAGTGTATCACCCACAAACCGATGCCTTAATGCAAATGAGGTATAATCAAACTCTCAAAGACTTGCTACACAAGGTGGTTAGCGAGGATGGAAGAAACTGGGACCATTTACTCCCATTTGTATTGTTTACCTACTGGGAAGTACCACAAGCATCCATGGCTCCACCCCTTTGAATTATTATATGAACAGCAACCCCAAGGCATATTGGACATTCTAAAGGAAGGCTGGGAGGAGTTGGCCCTTCTTTCCACAAACATACTTGAATATACTGTATCGTACAGTTACGGAATAGATTAGACAAAATCCGACCGGTACTAAAAGAAAAAATGACAAAAACTCAAGCAGCACATGCCTGCTGTTATGACCAGGGTATGAACCTCCGTGAATTTAACCCTGAAAATTGTGTAATTTTCATTATTCATACTTCTCACTCCAAATTACTGGCCCATTGGCAAGGCACCTACAAAGTTAAGTAGAGAAAGGAGTTCATTGACTATTGGTGAAATAACCAAATTGTCGAATGAGCAAGCGGATATATCACATCCCATCTGCTGAAGCAATGGAAGGAACGAGACCATGGGCTTCCCTCCAGCCAATACTGCTCCTTCATCACTCAGAAAATCTACCTTAACTTAGCCCAACTCTGACACCTGCTCAATAATAGAAGCTCGAGGTACAAATCCTGTTGATATTTAGTGAAACACCAGGGCGTACCTCTCTGGTTGAGCATGACATAGTGACAGAGCCCGGGGTAGTCATCAGGGAGCGGCACTACCGCCTCCTGGAAGCCAAAGTTGAGCTTGAGATCTGACGGATGCTTGACCTAAGGGTGTTCGAAGAGAGCCATAGCCCCGGTCCATTCCGATCATTCTCGTCCCTAAACCGGACAGATCCTGGAGGTTCTGTAACGACTTCCACTGGCCTAATAAAGTTTTACAATTTGATGCCTATCCGATGCCCCAAGCAGACAGTCTTCTTGATCGGTTAGGAAAGGGACAATACTGGACCAATCTTGACATGACAAAAGGGTACCGGCAAATTACTTTAACAGTGTCAAAAGTAAAAATCGCATTTAGCACCCCTAGTGGGCAGTGGCAGTGGAAGTGTCCTTCCTTTTGGCTTGTAGTGTCTGGTGGATAAATTGCTCCAGCCCCACAATGCCTACAGTGCTGTCTACCTGGATGACATAGTCATTTACTCCAGCACATGGAAAGAACACGTACAGCAGGTCAAAACAGTGCTCCGAACACTAGCAGAAACTCGCCTCCATATCAACCCCACAAACATCCCAATAACATGAAATATGTTTATTTCCACCCAGATTCTTTGTTACATAGACCCTACACATGTCCCCCACTTCTGCTTTGGTTCTCTTATTCTTGCATTCACCTGGCCTGGATTGAGATGTAGCCTGCAGACACAATACAGTTCACCAGGGACTATGGACTCCAACCTCACCCAGGACTGACTGCTACTACTCTACACTTCACTAATTAGAAGACATCTCTTGTGCTCTCTGTAAACCCTGATCACAAGATAGAGCAAATACTAATGCATGCAAGGGGAGCAGGCAATACACTTTTATTCAGTCATTAGAGATTTTACATTCTTAATTGTTTTTAAAATAACAAAAATGTGAAAGCAAATAAAAAAGGTAATTGGGTGTGTAAATCAGATATACATGCTGGCTATTTGAGGAGTTGTCACAGATGATGCAGGCCAACCCACATGAAGGTGCAAGGCCTTTTATTCTCTTTTTGGTTGTGTGGCTGTATTTGTTCAGCGTGTCTTCTTTCCTGGTTCTTCTCTTCAACTCAACACATGACAGAATTAATATTTTCACATTAAACAGATGACTTTTAAAATGTGTGAGGCCAAGTTGAACACCCTTTGCCCTTCTCTATCTAATGTAAATTTCACAGACCATATCAGTATCTTTCCTTGAGATGAACATGCACAAATATAACCAATGGTTCAAGAGCTTCACTTTTATGCACTTGAAAAGTTTAAAAAATGGTGATTCAAAATTGACCCTTCTTAAAAACAGTGTAAAGGCCAATCTTAGAATGTCAATGCTTTAAGCTAAATTCAGATTTGTGTTTGTTTCAGTAGAAAAGAATATAATAATGTTTCTTAGCTATGGAATATGGTATAGCCCTTTCACCCTGTAGTTAATATGAGATAGAGCTTTTTTAGCTATATCTGTAATAGAGTGTGTTAATTAAGTCAGTGTTTTGGGGAATAGACACATTGCCAGCATGGACTGACAGACCCATTTGCAGTATGTAAATGGGATAAGCATACAGTTTTCTGACAATTTAAAAGATTATCTGTATGAGAAAACTTAAAGGAAGCTTTAAACAGAACTTTTCTT